>NC_140362.1:13292500-13345000 GCF_054491055.1 Hypomesus nipponensis
AAGACAGCAGACTATAGCAGTGAACTCGGTGCACACACACACACACACACATACACACACACACAGAAATGTCTGACAACATTGTTTGAACTTGAGCTTTAATAGACCCCCATCTCTCTCTGTCACACACAGTCTCTCTGCCTCTTTCTCTTTCACTCTCTCTCTATCTCTCGGCGTCTTTCTCTCTTTCTGTGTGTGTCTTTCTTGGCCTCATCTTTCTTTCTCTTTCTCAGACTCCTGATTCAAGCAGAAAGAGTTTCTGTTTTCCAGAACTGTGTGTTTGACAGGAAACTGACGGATGATGGGACACGTAGTCTTTATAAGGAACCAGGGTTCCCAGCACTCCATCCTCCTCCTTCTTCCTTCCTCCTCCTCCTCCACCTCTTCCTCCTTTCTTGAACCCTGACCCTGGGTTAACTCTCACCCTTGCAGTGGGTCAACACTGATCCATCTAGTCCCTTCCCTGCCTAGACATACACACACAGTGCCCCCTCCCATTCCACCCCCCGCCCCCACACACACACAGTCCCCTCCCACTCCTCCCTACACACAAATACACATACACACACTAGCATGTAGCCATGCACACACACACACACACACCGTGGTAGGACCAACACATTGCCAGGAGGCGACAGGCCACAGCCTCTCCACCAGCATGGTCGTCCCACTTCACGCTGCCCTGACCCCCTCCCCCTCTCTCTCACCTCGACAACCAGGACTTTGAAAGCAAGGACATTTGATCATCTGTACTTGATGTCAGTGATATATACAGTATGTGCTGGCCCAAACACACTCGACTTGCACGTTTGACTTTCAGGCTTTTTTGTTGATGTTGGAATTGTCTCCTCTCTTTTGCTCACTGTCACTAGTTCACCCACTCGGGTGTCTCCCTGATCTGGGATGCAACACACATGCATACATGCACACACGCAAACACACACACACACACGCACACACATTCCACCAACCAAGCAGTCATCACTCTCTGACCTGTCCTCTGTTAACACTGACCTTCCTATTCATATAGTCACGCTTTCAAGCACACTCGCCCCTACTCACACGCACACATTTTCACACACACACATACACACACACACACACACACACACGCACTACAGGCTGATTTTAAATAGCTTTCAACTTTAAACTTAAATAGCTCATTCATAAAGCACAGTGACTGACTACTGCCCCTATCCTCAAAGTACCTCACACACAACGCCACCTAAATAGACACAGGGTAATCTCAGCTGACCATATTGTCAGTTACAATTGTAGCTACTGAAGCCAAAATATCCCCCGAGTTAGAAAGCACAAGCCTATAACCCGTAGTCCATGACAAAAAACAGCACACAGTATGTTCCAGTTACAAAACAACTGCCATCACAGCTTTACTATAACTGCTCCCTACAACCGAGCTGACAAACTAACAGCCATGCTGTTTCCTTATTTGTTTGTTTTATATCCAAAAATACGATGGTATTCCAATTACCCATGGCAGACAATTAAGTCTACCGTCCAAAGCCTAAAATAACATGATAATAGAGAGACAGACGGAGGGAGGCCAGGGCTATATCTGGGGGTATGTTAACCCTGAGAGAGAGAGACAGAGAGAGAGACAGAGAGAGAGAGACAGAGAGAGAGACAGAGAGAGAGAGAGAGAGAGAGAGAGAGAGAGAGAGAGAGAGACCGGACAACTAGGGCTGGGCTTTCCCCCTCATCACCTGCTGTCTCTACTGGCCCCAGAGGACAGAAGGAATATATCCAACCAGGACCAGGACATGAATAAGGACCAGGACCAGGACATGAATAAAGACCAGGACCAGGACATGAATAAAGACCAGGACCAGGACATGAATAAAGACCAGGACCAGGACATGAATAAGGACCAGGACCAGGACATGAATAAAGACCAGGACCGGGACATGAATAAGGACCAGGACCAGGACATGAATAAGGACCAGGACCAGGACCAGGACATGAATAAGGACCAGGACCAGGACCAGGACCAGAACATGAATAAGGACCAGGACCAGGATTAGGACCAAGACCAAAACAAGCACAGGGACCAAGACCAGTACCGGGATCAGGACTGGGACCTGAGCCAGGACCAGTTCAACTGTGGTGAAGGGCTAGAGATGGGTATCAAAAGAACACACACACGTTTGCCACCGGTGTGTTTACACACCACATACTTTCCATCATTGCACAAGTCCATAAAAAAATACACACAAACACACAGCTATACACAGACAGACAGAAACACACAGAGAGGATGAGTTAGAGAGTGAGGACCCACAGAGAGAGACACGCGCAGAGACGCCAGCACGGCTACAGGCAGAGGAGGCAGTGGAGGCAGAGGAGGCTGTGGAGGCAGAGGAGGCAGTGGAGGCAGAGGAGGCAGTGGAGGCAGAGGAGGCAGTGGAGGCAGAGGAGGCAGAGGAGGCAGAGGAGGCAGAGGAGGCAGTGGAGGCAGAGGAGGCAGTGGAGGCAGTGGAGGCAGAGGAGGCAGTGGAGGCAGAGGAGGCAGAGGAGGCAGAGGAGGCAGTGGAGGCAGTGGAGGCAGAGGAGGCAGTGGAGGCAGTGGAGGCAGAGGAGGCTGTGTGCCTTAATAAGGAGAGCAGGGAGGACGCCATGGAGAACATCTGGAGCATAAACACCTGACAACACTGCAGCTTCTGGCTACTATTACCCCCTGGTAAACACACACACACACAGACAGACACACACACACGGACAGACACACATACAGACACACACACACACACATACAGACACACACACACACACATATACAGACACACACACACACAGACACACACGCTCGCACCCCCAAAACACACGCTCATACACATACACGCTCACACACATACGCGCTCACACACAAGCGCGCACAGACCCACGCACACGGGCTCTCAAGCACGCACCGCAAAGACGTCACACACAGTTCGCCACACACGCGGCCAAACCCCCCCCCCCACCCCACCACCCCCCCCTGCACGCTGAACCTCCTAGTCCCGGCAACAGTGATTCAGCACAGCATCCCACTCTAGCCCCCCCACTCCAGCCCCCCCCACACCACACCACACCACCGCCACTAGAAGTGGGGCGATATTTATAGAGGTGCCCCACGTCCTCCTCTGATCAGCCGGGGGGGGGGAAGCTGGGCGAGCGAGGCAGCAGGGAGCAGGGAGGAGGAGGAGAGAGCGGGATCACCGGGAGGGGGATGAAGGTTGGAGGTCAATGAAGAGGAGGAGGCCTGCAAGGAGGAGAACGAGAGAGAGAGGGGAGCTGGACGGGGGGGGGGGTGGGGGGAAGAGACAGAGGGAGGGGGGAGGGGGGTGGAGTGGGAGGAGAAGGGTAGGGAGGAGTGTAGCGGAGGAGAAAAAGCTTAAGCCAGCCGATTATCTGGGGCACAGTAAGAAGGGGTGGGAGGAAGCGTGGAGGAGAGGACGAGGAGTTGGGGAAGTGAGATGGGAACTGGGGATGAGGAGAGCAGAGCAGAGCAGAAAGGGGAGGAAAGATGTGAGGAGAGGAGTGAAGAGCAGTGAGAAGAAGAGGAAACAGGGATCAGGATGAAGGAAAGAGGAGAGGTGAGGAGAGAAGCAGAGAAGAAAGGATATGAAAGCATAGGCAAGGACGAGAAGTGGAGAGTGTTGGTGAGAGTCTTACGATGCTACGAGGAGGCAGGTGTGAGAGCTGAAGGACAACAGGAAGCTAGCAAGTCCAGGATATCCACTCTAAAACAGCATATCTCTGCTGCATTGTAAATCACCGTGCATCCATCCATAAAGATACATAGATATCTGTCATGTAACGACATGACTCTGCGGTAAATTTCCAGTCTTGGTTGTCATAGAAGCACCTGTCCATGTCTTCTACCAGCAGCGGGAGGGGTTTAAACCATCACCAGCTCGCCACATCACGAGGCTCCGCCCCTCTCAATTTCACCAGGGGTCAGAGGTCATGGCGACGGAGCCAGCTCTCACAGGCACACATCACACACTAGCTCTCCAGTAAATCCACTGTGAACTTTAACAACCTCGTCGGAGAGGGAGGGACATAGAGAGTGAGATAAAGAGAGAGAGAGAGACAGAGAGAAAGAGAGAGAGAGAGAGAGCGAGAGAGAGAGAGAGAGAGAGAGAAAGAGAGAGAGAGAGAGAGAGAGAGAGAGAGAGAGAGAGAGAGAAGGGGAGAGAGGGAAACAGGCAAATGGAGAGATAGAAAGGGAGAGAGAGAGAGTGACAGCTAACATGTGTGCCAATCAATACAGATCTCAGCACTCCAGAGATGCAGGGAGCGTGGCTGCTCTCGGTTGCATAGCGACACACACACACACACCCATGCTCACACAATACGGAGAGAACACATGCTCACAGACCCACACAGGCCCCTCCATGCGCAAGCACCTGTGAAGTCAATCCATGTGTGTGTGTGTGTGTGTGTGTGTGTGTCGTACCTTTATACTTCTCCCTGACATTCTCATAGGCCTGGATGAAGTCTTGTTCCTCAGCGTTGGGGGGCAGGCACTCGGGTTCATACATGGCCATGCTGGCTCCGTCTGTCGGGGGGGCGGGCGGCGGGGGGGGGGGGGGACGCCGGAGGGGGTGGGGGGGGTCCTCTCCTCTCTTCTTCTCCTCTCTCCTCTGTACTTCTCGCCCTCCGCCTTGAGTTTGAGAGCTGGTCCCTCTCTTTCCCTGGGCTGTGCGAACCTCTGCTGTTCTCTCGGCACCCGCTCTCTCTCTCTCTCGCGCGCTCAGTCTCTCGCTCAGTAGAGTGTGAGCTCTCCCCCGCTCCTAACTTCGTTCCATAGCCCGTGCCACACCCCCCCCCTCCCCCCTCCCCCTTCCCCTCCCCTCCTCCCTCCCTCTACCCGCCTCAGAAATACTCATATGAACGCCAGGCCCCTCCTTTTAAAGACATATGTACTCGGCATGGACATAGGGAGCCGAGAACTCTCTCTCCCACACACACACACACACACACACACACACACAGGACACGCTGCGCACACTTCCCAAAGCAAATGACTTCCTACAAGAGCAATTGCCAAAGCCGGAAGACACGTGTAAACACACACAGACCAATTGACAGAACACGCACACTTACCTACTCTTCCGACATACACACAAACACACGCACACCACAGGCAGAACAGACAACTTATAAATGTGTCGGCCTTAAAGTGTATGACTGTATTAGAGCCAGTGTCCATACAGGCAGCTTGGCGCTGGACTGTCCTTGACTCGCTCCAGAAACCCACCCTTGTAGACCCCCCCACCCACCCCCCCCCCCCACCCTTCGTACAAGGGAAATGCTGTGGAAAGAATGACTGCGGCTGTGGGTGTGTGTGCGCGCATCGGTTCATCGGTTCGATATACCAGCTGAGAGTGTTGTGGGTGAGTCTATGACAAGAGGGTCATCATTCTGAAATGGTGACGGACGCCGTCACCACTGATATCTCCCTGCTGTTGGCCCTGGGAGCCCCTAAACTCTGTCACCCACTCTAGGGAAATCCCCCTGGTTCCTGTCCAGCCAATCAGAGTGTCCCCGGGACAAGGTCAAGGTCCTGTTCCAATACTGTACCCATGCCTCCTTCCCTCCTTCTTTCCCTTGCTCATCACGCACCTCACATGCCTGAACGCTAGGATAAATAAGCCCTTTCAACAGACTTACTAATGCAGGCATATCAAACCAGGGCTTTCATAAGGAGGCGAGGCAGGAAGGACACATTGTGAGAGTATCTAAACAGGCCCCAGGCTTTTCCTTTTCCTGGGAGGAAAAACGCTGTGCTTTCCTCTCTCTCTCCCAATCCACATCCCTATTTCTCTCTCCCTTTCCCTTTCTCTCACCCTCACCCTTTCTCCTTCTCACTCACTCTGTCTGTCTCTCTCTGTCTCTCCCTCTCTCTTTCTCTCTCTCTCTCCCTCTAAAGCTAACCCTGGTTAATGTACATCCTCTGAGATCCTCAGAATTCCTCTTTGCGTCTCTCTCACAGGAGATGTACAAGAGACAATGTTTAGCACCTCTGATCCTGTAATAGCTCAACCTGACACTAAATCTCTCTCTCTCACACACACACACACACACACACACAGTATCACTACGTCACATACGCGTACACGTATGACTGAGCAAACACACTCTCTCTGCACACCCCAGTTTCAGGGTCAGCAGTAATATTGACATGCCTGATTCACCTCTAAAGGCTGCCCACTATATATAGAGACAGCGGACGTCAGCCAGACACTTCCTAGTGACTTACTGCTCATCCAGGTGACTGTGTGTGTGTGTGTGTGTGTGTGAGGGGGCGGAGGGGGGGGGTGCGCAAGTTGTCAACATGAGGCTTAAATTACTAACACGAGCGTGCCACATCAGAGATCAAAGTCTGAATGTACATGTGTAGGGTCCAGGAAGTGTGTGTGTGTGTGTCTTGACAGCACCTGGGGACTGTGCGACCCTGTGAGCAAACACACACCCGTCACGGGCGAGAAACACAAAATCCATCCGGCGGGTCAACGGAGTCACGTGACCTCGCGTGAACGCCCTGGAACCACAGCTGACACGTGCGCCTCACGAAGCGCTGCACTGGATGACCTGTGACCTGGGGGGGCGGGGAGGGCGGGGGAGGGAGGGCGGGCGGGGGGGGGGGTGACTCCCAGGACCTCTGAGGGAAGCAGGAGTGTGAGGAGGAGGAGGACGTGAGGAACACAGATGGCGCTGAATGCCGCAGCGGGGGTCCGGCCTGGGGCTCTGCTGGAGGAGAGCCCATCTGCAACATGTCACGTGTTCCCTGACGGCTCCGCCCAGATGGGAGGGGCCACCTGTGCAACCCAACCAATCACGGCGCCGGCTGTAAGATGAAGGCGTGCTCGTGGCAGTGTCTGCTTGAACGTAGGTCTCCTTTTACACGCAGCAGGGGTTCTTGCCCACGGCACACACTACAAACACACGACACACACACAAAGGACCAAATGCATCACAACCAGCCCGGATTACAGTCATAGGGCAGCTAGCGCTGTACTACAATGTATTGGACATGCATGGTTACTGCCAAAAAGGATTATAATGTATTACACTGTTCCAGAGAGTGACTCAGTATAACTGAGAGATGCACACTGCTCTGAAGGTCAGAGGGATTTACAGGAGCAATCTCATTCCAGCGCTATCTTCTCCCAGTCTTGTGTCCATACAAGGAGCAGTGTGGCTTCAAAACAGGATCTTTCTTTGGATCCGATCCGATCTGTGTCACGCACCGAAGTGACAGCGATCACCATGATGTCTGCTCTGACTCAGAGTATGACATCACGCTTGCTGAGACCCCACCCTGACACACAGAGCACACACACACAGAAACCCTGTCTCACACACACATACACACACACACCGAAGCCCTGCCACACACACACGCACGCACACTGTGCTGACAGTCAGGAGGAAGGGAGTGGGCTCCTTCAGATCAGTCCTGCTTCCATGTTCCTCCTGTCTCAAAGTGACCTTCTAGCCGGCTGTCTCTCCTCTGGCCTGGTTGTCTGCCTGCCTCTCCTCTCACCTTCCTGCTTGTCTCTCCTTCTCCTCGGCTGCCTGTCTAACCTCCCGTCCTGTCTCACTGCCTCCCCTCTCTCTCCCTCTCTCTCCCTCTCTCTCTCCCTCTCTGTCTCTCTCTCTCTCACTCACTCTCTCTCTCTCACTCTCTCTCTCTCTCTCTCTCTCTCTCTCTCTCTCTCTCTCTCTCTCTCTCTCTCTCTCTCTCTCTCTCTCACTCTCTCACTCTCTCTCTCTCTCTCTCTCTCTCTCTCTCTCTCTCTCTCTCTCTCTCTCTCTCTCTCTCTCTCTCTTTGAGCAGACTAGGGCAACTGAAAGGCAAAGAGCAGCTTAGGTGACAGCCTGAGGACCCCTGCTGGACAATAAAGTCCTTCACACAAACTACCAATAGTAAACATTCAGCTTTAAGTCTCTGTTTGGTGACAGTCAGTCAATTCCTCCTCCCTCCTCACAGAGAACCACCACTCAGGGCCCTCTCCTTCCCACACCGAGTGTGTGTGTGTGTGTGTTGCGGTTTCCGTTCTCACTGAGCCGTCTCGGAGAACATCGATGGGCCATCCAGAAGGTCGTTTCCTCATTTCCGCTCGTAAAATAAGAAACAGAATCGATGTGTAGCGGACTGGCGACGTCGAACAGAACAGCGCCGTCTTTGTGCCCGTGAGAACGACGGGGCGGCCGAGCACAGGCGGCTGGAGGAGGAGGGGGAGTGAGGCACATTTTCCACAGGTTCAAATGAGTTTCCATGCCTACTGGGGCTGGGAGTTCCCCCTGGAGAGTGACCCCTGGTGGAGAGGAGGGGGTACTACCAGCCAGGGAGCTTGACAATGGGGAAGCGCTGCACTGCAGAACCTGAGGATGGGTGTACTGAGAGAGAGAGAGAGAGAAAGAGAGAGAGAGAGAAAGAGAGAGAGAGAGAGAGACAGAGCGAGAGCGAGAGCGAGAGCGAGAGCGAGAGACCTAAGAGGTTCCTTGGGTGTTATGTTATTAGAGTATATGATGTAATGTGTGATGTCATTAGTGTGTCAGAGAGTTCATCATCAGTCTGGAGGGAAACACAGTGACAGCAGCGTCACTGTTCTCAGGGAATTCTCTCTCTGTCTCGTTCCCTCCCTCTCTCTTTCTCTACCTCTCTCTCTCTCTCTCTACCTCTCTTCCCCTCACTGTCGGACTTTCCTTCTCCTCTCTCTCTCTTTCCCTCTTGTTGTCACACATACGCAAACACACACGCACACTACAGCGAGGGGATAACATGCAGAGTCACTCTCCTGTACTGTAGACTTCAAAAGGCTTTTACTGAATCCACTCAGAAGAAGCGCTCTTACCTCAGAAAAAGGCATATTTATGTGTGTGCCTGTGTGTATGTGTGTGTGTGTGCCTGTGTGTGTGCCTGTGTGTATGTGTGTGTGTGTGCCTGTGTGTGTGCCTGTGTGTGTGTGTGTGCCTGTGTGTGTGCCTGTGTGTATGTGTGTGTGTGTGTGCCTGTGTGTGTGCCTGTGTGTATGTGTGTGTGTGTGTGCCTGTGTGTGTGCCTGTGTGTGTGTGTGTGTGTGTGCCTGTGTGTGTGCCTGTGTGTATGTGTGTATGTGTGTGTGTGTGTGCCTGTGTGTGTGCCTGTGTGTGTGCCTGTGTGTGTGCCTGTGTGTGTGTGCCTGTGTGTGTGTGTGCCTGTGTGTGTGTGTGTGTGTGAGAGAGCCCCTCTGACAGCACCAGATCATAACAGCTTAGCAATGAATAATTAACTGCCGCTCAAACAAGTTGGGTAAACCCTCGACCCCTGGAGAGCCTTACCACACACACACACACACACACGCACACACACACACACACACACACAAACACACACACATACACACAAACACTTTCCCCTCAGACACATACTGCTTTTGTGCCGCAGGATCCTTTGGCCTCACCAGCCAGATATTACTGCATTTACAGGAAGTAGCTGCGCCACCGCGCTTGTTGTCTGTCGACTAAGGCAAAAAAGCCTGGGATAATGGAAATGGTTTGATGCGATGCTTTAATACTCTCATGCCATTGGTGGATGGTGTTAAATGAAGTCCCGATACTAGAGAGTGACGGTGAGAGAAAGCTGGGACGTTGTGTCGACCCTGTTGTCTTAACACCCTCCCTTGTATGCTATCTACTTAAATGAGGATTCTACACATTCCTCTTCTGGGGTCAGGGTTAGCGCGGGGGGGTTGACCTTTCACCTCTGACCTCCCTGTCTTCGACCTCTTCAGCGCATCCCCCCCAACACACACATACAGCACACTACACCTCTGCGGACCCCAGATCGCAGCCAATGAGCTTGTCCAACTCCTGAAGTTAGCAGACATCCCCAGCTATCTGCACAGCTCTCTCAGGCCGGAGGCTGACTCTCTCCGTCAGGGATTCTACACTGTAGAGGCAGACAGGCGTCAAGCCAGGCAGGCAGTCGGCAAGCAGCCAGCAAGCAGGCGGTCAGCGGGCAGTAGAACAAAGGCTCTCTGAGGCTCATCTGCTGACACAGCCGGGGCTGGCTGTTTGAAACAGCCTGGCGTTCAGACAGGAGAGAATAAAGGCTGGGTCTCCCAGCCCACTCCGAACCACAAACAGTACCGTACGCCTTTTTTGGGGCAAATCCTTAGTCAGTAAATCTGCTGATACTGATTGATCCGGTTAAATAATTGAGACAAGAGGAGGGACAGCTTAGCTAGCGCCCAGAGTGAGTAAGGCGGCTGGATGAATGTGCTCTCCTCTGCTCATGAACAGCGTTTGTGTGAGAGAGGACTAGGATGTTATCCTCCTCCACTGCGGATCCTAATGAGGTTGTTTGGCCGGGCCGCGGCCCCACGGGGGAATGTGCTCGGGGCACCGTGAACGAACCTGGACCGTAAACTTCTCTTTCTCTCTCTCTCTCTCTCTCTCGCTCTCCCTCTCTCTCTCTCTCTCTCTCTCTGCCCAGGTTGCCATGACAATGGAGTGGGGCATTGTGGTGTGATTCGGCCGGAGTGGTCGGCGGGGAGGACGCAGTCGTTAGCCGTCGTCTGGAGAGGGTTTAGCGATCACGCTGTCACCAGGGCCTGAGAACACAGACACTCTGGGGCTGCCCCCCCCCCCCCCCCCCCCCCCTCCCCCCTCCCCCCTCCCCCCTCCCGGAAAACAAAAACGATGGGAATGAATCTGGGAAAGGGTCAGTGGATATAGACCTTTACCTCCCTCTCTCCCTCTTTCTCTCCTTCTCTCTTTCGTTCTATTTCTCCCCTCCTGTCCAACTCTGTGATGAAGAATTCAAATCTAAATAATACATTCTTTGAATAAGATCTTTCTCTTTGTTCAAAGCCCGTCAGATGAACCACACCTTAATCACCGCTGTGGACTTCTGGCCTCCTCTTCAGCTGAATAAACCTCTCAGACACACTGGCGTCCAGCCCAGACAGAAGCCTCCATGGTCGCAAACAAACACATTCTTTCAGTGAAATGTAAAAGCAGGGAACTGAGTGCCACATGGCAGACCATAGACCAGTGTGACAGAGGCCTAAAAGGGAGTGGGAGAACATGTGTGTGACAGACAGTGGACGTTGCGCGTGCCGGAAATCGGACAGGCCGTTCAGAATTCTGAGTGGTATGCGTGTGTGTGGTTTTTGTTGAGGCATGGATAATGTGTGTGTGCAGGAGAGTGGGAGTGGGCCGGTTGTGCCAGCTGACCTGCGATGCGAAGGACCGCCCGGTCGGCCGGGTCGAGGACCTCGCCAGAGGCCGACTTGGATCGTTTGACCCTCTGGTGCTTGGGTAAGTTCCATGGCAGGGTGTCTCCCAGGTGGGCCACGCTGCTTTTCTGCCCGGTGTCATCCTCCTCCGGGCCGCTCCGGTCTCTCTGTCGGTCCCCCTTGTAGCTGGGCCGGTCTCTGTGTCTGTCCTTACGACCTGCCATCCTCTAGATGGACACAGGGTAAGACGGATGTTATTGGCAGTGCGCTAGCAGGAAGTATTTCACCTCACGTTCAGTTAATACGCCCGTGCCTTACAGTCAGCTCCATAGTTTGCTGTCATGAACAGACACTTTTCACTCTATAGTGTTTGAACCAAGGCCACCTGTCCATAATCTAGCATCATGCTAAATAACTAGCACCTAGTTTGTGAACTGGGATTTAGGTGGCTAAGCAGTTAGGGAATCGGGCTAGTAATCTGAAGGTTGCCGATTCGATTCCCGGCTGTGCCAACAAGACGTTGTGTCCTTGGGAAAGGCACTTCACCCTACTTGCCTCGGGGGAATGTCCCTGTACTTACTGTAAGTCGCTCTCGATAAGAGCGTCTGCTAAATGGCTACATGTAGATGTACACTAGCCCCATGCAAATAGCGAGCTAAACTACCATCCACATGCTAAAGGATAAGCCAGAGCAGCATTGAGCAGCCAGCCAAACAGCCCCCTACCAGCTAACTCAGACCACAAGGCTCAGAGGGGGGTCATTGTGTATCAGCAGAGCAGAAACACTGCAGCTGACTGACCTCTCTCTAGGTTAATGATTAGCTAACTGACATGGAAATGGTTTGCAAATAACATAACGAGGAGTCCGTTTGTGGACGCAGCAGAGCTCATGAGCATTTGCATCTCATACCTATAGTGTGTTTCCACCCAAGCACTTGATAGCCAAATCATATGAGACAATGCTGGATTACAAGTTTATGGATGGCATGCTTTGTATAGTTGGATATCAGTAGTTGGCAGTATGGAGCTTACCCATTGTAGGCCAAAACACAGGCTGTAACACAATATGACAAGTCTGACTCACTGTCCCACAGCAGTGTCCGATAAAAAGTGTATAGTAATGACTATATAACAACAAAAAGAAATGTTTGAATGTAACATAAAAAATGCACGATCATGTTGATGTTGATACCATGTTGATATCTCGCATGGCTTTTATCCTCAAGTAGTGTTGCTATGACAACCCATACTTAAAAGTAGGAGGCAGCACTCTTCTAAGCACTTCTTTCTCTCCCTCTCCCTAACTCTCAGACCCACTCTCTCTCTTTCTCTCTCTCTCTCTCTCTCTCTCTCTCTCTCTCTCTCTCTCTCTCTCTCTCTCTCTCTCTCTCTCTCTCTCTCTCACCCCCCACCCCCTCTCCGCAGTGTGTCCTTGGCTGTATATTTTCTGTATATTTGAAGTCTCTAATAGCCATAAGGCAAAATATTACAGCATCTACAGATGGGTGGAAATGGATACACTGGCTCCACAAACCACCAGTCCGGTTCTACCAGCTTATTCAGCCTCCGGCCCTGGGTCTTGGGACTGTCCAGGCTGGGCTCGGCTGGGCTCTGCTGGGGTCTACTGGGGTCTACTGGGGTCTACTGGTCTGGAACCCTGAGAGAGGGCGTGTGTCCTCAGATACGCTGGAACGTCACACCACACCATACATGTAGACCACCGCATGTCCCCCACAACTGGCATCCATCCTCTCACTGACACACACAGACACAGACACACCCTGGCGGCAGTGGCTGTCGCCATACAGCCAATACTCTGAGAAGAACTTGAGCTTGGTGCAGGAAAGAGAGAAGGTGATGGGGCAAAATATAGTCAAAGAAGTCAATGAAGACATTTCTCTGTGATTAACCGGATCGATATTCTCGAAACTTTACGAGGGACATGTATTGTGCTGTAGTAGGGGAGCACATCACATCAGGAAAGGGATTATTCTGAAATGCATGCAAATCTTTATCACCCAACGCACCGCCTGAAAGGAGGTTTATTACCGCATCAGTAAGATGGTCGCTAATATCATTAAGACATTACGCCCTCATTGTCAGAATGACAACTTAGTAGGCTACTCATAATGTCTCTGTTAGATTTCCCCATACAGCCCAGTCTATAGTCAACAGTGCTCATGCTGTAGACATCAATGTACCTTTGACTCCAATGACAAAAGTTTCAACTCTGTACAACCCCCCACAACACAGTCACACACAAACACACACACACACACACTGTTTACGATCGACCTATGGCAAGGCAAACAAACTAGTTAGTTATTTGCTGTCTGATGGATCTAAAAACGAAACTCCAGTAAACATTGTTGTTTAGTCTTATTTTGGTTAATGTTTTAGACGAGCGAAAACTTTCCGTTACATTACAGTCATATAGCAGTTTAAAGTTTGGGGATGAAAAACGAGCTGGTGATGTCGTTCCTAGTGGCTCCTCTTTGTTGGACACCTGCCGCATATGGAGACTATTACTCCAACCGCGAGACTCCACCACGGTGCTGCAAGCTTCACGAATCTCTCCCCTCTTTCCATCGCAGAGTAAGCAACAATTTAGAGAACAAATGTGTCAAGGGCAGAATGAATGACAACTCATTATATTAAGACAAGACATATACCGACTGCACCACACTTACCTACCGTATGTTGGTAGATTGCTTATTCTCTCCTGTCAAGCTTACATGAATGCGGGTAGCCTACTAGTGCGACTACGCTATCGCAGTGCTGCAGGTTAAAGTCAACCAAAACAAATGCACTCTCCGGACACCAGTGAACGATAACCCTCCATGTGTGATATGTTTAAAAGGCCACTCCTTCACAGGAGGCAGGACTGGAGACGAGCCGCATAGCAGGGTCTGCAGTTATATTGCTCAGCGCTGTTATCGCCTTCTCCGCTGTCCCGAACGTTCCCCCGGTGATGTACCTGATTTAAAACGTCAGCAATAAATAATGAATCGGTGTCGAATATGTGGCATTTCCGTCCTTTCATAATTCCGGAGACAGGAAAGAAAACGTCATTGAGCTGTACTGGTAGACTCAACCCAATTGACCCACCACGCTGGAGAGCAATTACCGGGATGCAGAGAAAACGTGCGCATCGTTGTTCGATTAATTGACCTGGTCCTGATGAGAGAGGAGTGTGATGACTCATCTGTCTGTTATTGCAATCATAAACAATTGGGGGACAAAGAAAAGTCTTGACTTGATCGAATCAACCATAGCGTCCATCTACTTTTAAGGAACATGATGGGATCATTTTAGAGGCAATACACTTTGGCTTGGAAGACAGGAGGTCAATTGATTTTACGGCCTGGGGGGGGAGGGGGGGGAGCAACCCGGGATACATTCTGTACATAAAGAGTGACAAAGGGGTAATACTAGGTTTTTCTATAGACTTATTGTCTCTGACACATCATAAATGTGTATAAGCCACAACCTAAATGCATAGCTTATAAGACCACTCAGAACGCTGTCTTGCTTAGCATCAGCCAGTAGCAGAGGAACATACCCTGCTGCAGCGAGGAGAGCCTGCTTCCTCCAGTGGCCAGCTAGGCAAGGGTGTGGCAGGCAGGTCTGTAAGACACTGGCCTCTTCCATAGGTGGAGCATGCTCCACATGCAGTCAGTCCTCCCTGTCCACACATAGCCCAGCCGGATCCATTACAGACGCGTTGGCATCGAGATTTATCCGGTTTTCAAGTCCTCATCAATCGTCAGTGTACAAGATAAGACTTCCTTTATTTGCCCGCAACACCCATCAGCATAATAGCAGTCATGCCAACTAGCCATGTGATGGTTGGGATTTCAGGAAGAACAGGAAGAACTTGAATCTGAAGATTGTTTTAATGGTTCACCATGTTGCCTATAATTTCACTGCAAAGCCCCAGTCATTTTACTATTAAATTGTGTCATTTAGCAGACGCTCTTATCCAGAGTGACTTATAGTAAGTACAGGGACTTTCCCCCTTAGGCAAGTAGGGTGAAGTGCCTTGCCCAAGGACACAACGTCATTTGGCACAGCCAGGAATTGAACTAGCAACCTTCGGATTACAAGCCCAATTCCCTAACCGCTCAGCCACCTGACTCCTTGTTGACAGGCCACACCCTTCCTTCCTTCCCTCCCTTCCTTCTTTCATCTGACCGTGTCTCCTCCTCGGTGACACAGTGTACTTGCTGGGTCCTCTCACCCATGCTTCACTACAGGAGAGCTCTGTCAGCGCACCAGGGACAAGTTCTTCCCTCCTGTACTCTGGGCTTGGAAGTCTGGGTGGCCATGGGTCATTTGTAGCCTTTGTTTGGGTCCAGACTGGGACAGCAACCTCACAGCTTTGGCCAGGCAACAGAGCAGAGACCGGGAACAAAGCAGTCCTCTATGAGGCTCTGTTTCTATTCGTTCTTTGCCTGTTGCTAGGCCATCGACTTGTTCTGTGCCTCTGCGGCAGCTCATTTATCCCCAGCCCCAAACTTACAGCCCTTCGATTGAAGCCTCTAGCCTCTAGTATTAAGCTCTTGCCCCTAGCCCCTAGCCCCTAGCCCCTAGCCCCTAGCCCCTAGCCCCTAGCCCCTAGCCCCTAGCCCCTAGCCCCTAGCCCCTAGCCCCTAGCCCCTAGCCCCTAGCCCCTAGCCCCTAGCCCCTAGCCTCTCATGTCTATTCCCAGGGACACCACTAGGGTTTCTGGGCCACCGGGCTAATTTGTTCTCCGGACCCCAAAATTGAAATCATACAAGAAAGTATGAGGTTCTTCTGGGGCCCCTGTCTGACCAGGCCCCTTAGAATCGTCCTAATCTACGATGCCCCTGTCTGCAGAGAGCTGAAGCAACGTCAAAACATGGACAGCCAGGGGATTGTGACAACTGAGTGAAGCATACACACACACACGCATACACTCACATGCTTTACCCAGCAGAGTCGACCAACCTGATCACTAAGCTTACACTGCCTCTCTGTGGACAGTGCAGGACCTGCACTACATCCCACACAAACTAGTCATTAACTAAGAGCATATTTGCCAAGACAACCACATTTGACTAATGTTCTGACCGAAACCTGGCAGTGAGGGATCCTGTTGTTTCAGTATGTAATTTACAGGAAGTATACATGGAAAAACTGAATACACTGTCCACTCTAATCATTCTTCTGGAACCGATAGCAGAACTCTTAAGTTTATACTAGCATCGAGATCAGGTCTTGGAAATCCAATAGTTTTGAGTATATACATTACATTTACATTTATGCATTTAGCAGACGCTTTTATCAAAAGCGACTTCCAAGAGAGAGTTTTACAAAAGTGCATGGGTCACTGATCATAACAACAACAAGATAACAAGCCCAGAACATTGCGGGTCGGCAAACATGAAGCATACATTGTGAAACCAAATAAGTCCCAAAGGGAAGAACAATAGGCGTGTAATAAAACAAAAAATGGTCTATAAACAGACACACACATACAGTAGCTTGCACAAATGAACATATTAAATCACACACACACACACAAACACACACACACACACTCCTCCTTTGGGTGGTGTGTAGACCGAGATGCAGCATGCCAGTGCACCTCGCTCAGGCTGCCACAGGCCACAGGGGCAGCACCAGGAGCAGATGGGTCCCAGCTGTTTGGGCCAGAGCCCTGGGTACACAGCTTCTGTATGAGACACACACACTCTGTATACTGGAATATCCAAACACACACACAGCCAAAGGCATACATAAATGCATGCACAAAAAGTAATACAGCTTTAGTCCCACAGCCCAACCCTAGCACCATTCCCACAAGCCCCACACCCTAACCCTAGCACCATATCCTAACCCTAACACCATACCCCAACACAACCACCATAGCCCATACTATAACCACCCCCCAACCCTAGCCCCACGGACCCAGCTGGTCTAATAGAAATGGACTCGGTTGAACATGCTGAGGTATTTTCCTTGACTTGGTGCCTTCACAGACCCAGCACTTTCTATTCCAAGCCAAGACATATTTACTATGTATCAACTGAGAACTGTGCTGCATACTCACTTCTCAGCATATTGCAAAAACATGACCTTGTAAAACCAGATCCCACCAAGCTTGCCCCCACCTCCGACTGCTGCTGACTGCATCTCTGCCACTGGCTCATGTCTGCTCTGCCCCACAGAATACCATCACTGCTCCGTCTCCCTTGCAGCAAACTTTGCCTTGATTAGATCTACTTTGAACACTGTGCGTCTCGTTAGGAAGAAACTACACCCGGGGTGCTGTTGATCTCGTCCCCGCAGCTGTGTGGACTGAGTCCTTCCACCCCGACACACAACTGTCTGTCAAACCTGCCATTTCGGATGAGAACCTCACGAGTCAGCGTGGTTGTCGGCTCGCTAAGGGGCGACCCGGTAGGGATAATGACCGAATGGAAACGGTGTTGTGAGAGAACCACAAGTCCTGTGACTTCCTCATGTGGCTAGGCTCAAACCGGTGTGGGTTTAGGCAGCTTCAGAGCCTGGCTGTGGTCACAAAGGACGGTTCTAATGAACCGCGGTGTGTTTGAACCGTTACATTTCACCACGGAAAATCCAAACCAGTGAGCTGAACTGCTGCTCAACATAAAACAGAACGTAACAAGCTACAGCACTAAATAAAAATTGGAATATGAATTGTGCGCCTGTATAGTCAACAATAAAAAAAATCAAGAGTCCTTATAAAATGTCAGAGGGTAATGGATATGCATATATAATACACTTTAACAGACAACTTTGATTTATTCTATGTCATTGCATTCCTTAGAAAGTCAAATCTGTAATCAATAACTGTGTCTCAATAACCACACCTGAGACACACACAAGGTATAGCACTCATTCTTGAGAACTGGGACAAATCATGTCGACCAACAAATGTCAACCTTGACTCATTAATTAACATTAACCTTTGTGTGATAATGCGTTTTGAAGAGAATATGTCTACTTTAAATTTGTTTTATTTAAAAACTCATTGTTGTAAACACCGTCTATAATATATATATATATATATATATATATATATATATATATATATATATATATATATATATATATATATATATATATATATATATATATATATATCTAAAGGCCCAACATAAAACAAATATGTATATATATTTATTTTTTATTTTTTATGTTGGGCCTTTAGATTTGTTTCCCAGATTTTTGTCTTCTTGATTTCGTCAAAAACATGATTTCATCAAACATTAATAGGGTTATCAGGACCCCTGTCTCACTTCCTGGTTTCAATAAAGGTGTTTTTTTTATATGCATTGATATTGCAACAACAATGTCAATCAAAATGTAATGATAACAATAGGCTCCTCCTTAACTATGGTGTATTTTTACTCTGTCAACTTAATCATATTCCATTCTCAGCTAGAAAAATACTGATATATATATATATATTTTTTCCCAGCACAATTAAAACGTAGACATCGCAAAAAGTGAAAGAGAAATTATTTAAGTAGCCTACACAAGATGGCGCTGTTGATGTTCCATAAGACAGCTACGAAGCAGAGAAAAAAAAAAGAAAATATTCTTCGAGAAGAGAGGAAACTAAACACAATAACATCACCTCATGGCCACAGAATGTTAAAACGGAGGTGATGGTTCAGTAACTCTCAACGTTAAACCCTGCATGTTGTTTCAATCTGTCTAGACAGCCGCAACAACAGAAAACTACAGGCGCTCTTCAACCTTAAGTTTGATCTTGTCGGCTGTTTGTGAAATCTAGTGAATGGTGATTGACTCTGATGAGCTTTGTGTGAGAATCGGACTGCCAAATGTCATTAGACAAGAAAAGGTCGGGTTTTCTGGCAAGCAACTGGTGTAAGGGAGTATGGTGGCTAATCTCTGCTACTCTTTTAGGCTCTTCTGAAGCCCAGCAGCTAGCTGATAAACAGAAGCCTCGGCAAGATAAACTAGGTTGGTTTATTTCCTCATACTGCTGCAACATCTTATCATTGATTTATCTACTTAACATTACATTCAAACTTCAGGCCCAGATAGGCCATGGTTCACTCGTAAACATGACGAAAACATATGGAATAGATATCAGGCCTATCACTCAAGCCTCTCTCAGATTATTTGTGTCAGCAGTTTGTGTGTATGTGAACAGCCATTTTTTTAAAATAATTTCTTTGCATTATGCTTATAGGAACAAAACGGTGGACAGGTAGCCTACTCCTACGTAAAGAAATCTGGTCGCTGTGCTTGTCAGTGTGTGCAGAGCGGTTGTATTCTGGTGAGGGCGAGAGAAGCAGGATATGGCTATGATTAAAGCAGGCACTAAAGCCAAGGTGCTAATTGGGATCATAAACACTCACTTTTCCATTTAGCGATCTAATGATGCGTTGCTGTGTGTTTAGTATGGGCCAACGGAAACGCTGTCAATCTGTCAGTTTCACCCCTGAGAACATCTGATCACGGTGAGGCTCCACGTAGATATTGAATGATACTTTGAGAATGCTAGCCTGTTTACTTATACTTCACTACCCTCACCCCTCGCTCGCTCCCCGTCAAACATACTCGCGAAGGATAGCGCACACACAGTCTACTCTCACACAGGGTGTGAGAGGAGCTAGCCTACGCTGCCTAAAACAGCACATCTGCTGACTGCGAGGGGCAGCCTATTTTTCACATGGGAAACGGAGACTGTAAAAGTGAGGTCTTTACAGCGCAGGAGGATGAGATTCAGTAGCGCTGCGGCCTAGGGGTCACCCCGAGGTCAAACCCCAGCCGTAACTCCACAGATTAACACTCATTCTTCAATCTTCTTTTTTTTCTCTCCTCTCCTCTCTCTCCTGTAACGCTCGGAATGGCTCTCCATCTCGGGGTGTCGGTCGTTTGTGTGTTTTTCTCCTGGGGGAGGGCAGTGGGGGAGGACGGGGCTGTCCAGGCTGTCAGAGCCAGGGCCTGGCCTGGCTCTCTTGACAGCCAGAGAGCGTTGCCGCCACACGGGAAGACTGGGTTGATATAGGGCCTCTGGACAGCGCATGAACTGGACCCGCATAATCATAAATATCAGCGAGGATATTTACTCTGTCGGTTTTCTCATCAGGGCAAAGGTGTTTTCCATCAAAACGGAGAAGTCACGGCTCGTTCCAATAAAACGTTCAACTCCGCTCCTGGGCCCTGAAGCTGCTGACAGTGTGTGTGATATGTTTTTTAATAAGACCTATTCCCCATGCAGGATCCCAACGTCCAGCTCTGTCAGAGACTGTGAGAAAGGCAGCTTGTCAACTCAAGTTTATTTTCACTGTTTTGACAGACGCTGTATTATCACTGGAAGTCTTTAACTAAATATCACTTCTGCCTTCTGGCTGCCCATATTGAAATACGTACAACATTCACTCGTCTCCGTCTCTCTAAACCGCAGCGTATATCTATTAGAGCCTTCTGCGTTTCAAGTCCAACAAAAAAGTCAACTTTGCTTTTAAATCTGATTCCTTCAGACTTAACCGCTCGCGAGGTACAAGTCACGCTAATTCACGGCGTTCCTTTGAAGCGGGGACCTGGCGGAAGTGCGCCGAGTCAGTGTGTTCTTGTAGCTCTACCAAGACTAAATGCCATGTGGCATGTTTGACACGGGGAATAGAAGGAGTAACCCAGTTTGTCAGGTAGAGCCAGGCTGTTGGACCGCGGCAATCAGGGCATCTCGCCCCGATACTAGGCACCACTTCAATAAAATAACTCCAGCCCCGCTTTTAAAAGCATTAGTCCTGCGCAAATTAAAAAGTAGAGTGCAATTAAAAGAAATCACTGTGTAAATGTTAGCATGTGGAAGTTTTTCTTTTCCTTTTTTCCAACCCCATTTTTTTCCCTTGCCTTGGCTGAAACAAAGGATGTCCTGGAGGCAGCGTTGCACAGCTGCTGTGTATTACCAGCTCCATGTGTTTCGAATAAGGCGCCATTATAATCAAAATCATAAAAAGGTAATGTGTTCCTCTTCTATGGTACATTTGAATATAAGTTACCCGACACAAAGTTCATGCCTTAGCGTTGACTTTTTGTATACCTTAATTGAAGAAATTATAGGAAAAACTGCTTCAGCGGCTATCGAGTGTCAATCATGAGTAACTTGTACCAGATACTGTGTGAGCTTAAACTTAAGTAGGCTAGGACTTCCTACATAACTTCTGAGTTGTGTTGTGTAAGCCTATTTCTAATGGTGGGCTGTTAAGTGGCCAGGTTTTCTGCAAACGTTTCAGATGTCGAACAACCACAGACTGACTCACAGCCCTAGCCACTACGCCTAATACCTCGTCTGTCACTATAGCTAGCTGCATTCAGGATCTAAACATTCTGTGTGGCCTACTCCCACCCCCATCCCTCTCTCTCCCCTCCCTCACTCGATCTGGGTGTCACCTCACAAAGGGGACAGATGAATTTCCACATGGAGAATGAAGCTGTCTGGCCAAATCCACTTTTCATCCGTATTAAAATGGATATTTCCTAGTTGTCCGGGGGTGAAGTCTGGGTTTTCTGTGTTGTCTCACTCACTAGCTGGGAACGTCGCCTGCCCATAGGCTATCTGCATCCCTGCGACTTGCTCCCGCCCAGCTCTTGTGGGTAGTGGGTTCCCCACGGATCCCCAGCCAACGGCACGCTGGCAAGCTGCTCACTTTTCACTTAGCGGCACACACTAATTTACTGAGACCCGACACTGCTCTTGGTTCGCGGTGCGATTCCCACGTTCCAGCTGAGAAAATATATCATTAGGTGCTTGCTGTGTAATACTTGCCACGTTACGTTATAAAACCTGGGTGTAAAGCAGCTTGGGCAAAACACGAAGGATTTCCAATGAGTCTCATGCTGCCAGGCTGGGTAGAGGAACCATTGGCGGAGATGAAAATGCTGGTGTTGAAAAGACGTTTAGGGACTACTCCTGGGTGACTGTAAGCATTTCCATTGCAAATGTCTCCATAATGTAGCCTGACATAGAGACTGGTGTAGACTTACATCTTTATGAGGCTGCTTTTAGAGTTATTTGGATTCATTAACTTTGCAAGCAAATTAAGATTCCAGTCTGACTGCAGAGGAGGTAAGTTAATTATTTATAGACAGAAGACGAAGATTCCACAAAGTAAGCTCTTTCCGCCCCCAGAAATACTACAGGATACTGCAAGGCAACTAACTGGGCTGTCGAGCCATTATCGATTTATTTTGTAGCCTAATATGTTTCATTTAGGGGCCGTTGGAATTAAAACATGTTTTAATTCTAACAGCATACACAAAGTCCCCTGTACACTATCTCAACATTGATGGGGACAGGTTTGTTTCCGGGTAGAGACTAGTCTACTGCAGAGTGACCGGGGTTTGACACAGTGACTTGAAGACATCCATTTATGGGTCTATTTAGAGGGACATCAGTCATGGTGTTCTGTCATTAAGCGATGACTGGGGCAGGCTGACTAGGCCTTTCACTTCACACACATTTTTATAGCCGCGACTGCCAGTCAGCAACTCAGCCAGTGAGGCAGAAAAACAGCTAGCAAGATTCAGTGAGATCCCCAATAGCAAAAGCTATTTCCCAAGGAGGCAGTGTGGAAACTCCAGTCTGCACCAGGTAGGTCTGCACTGCACCACCTGGGTCAGTGTCTAACAGTCCAACACCACACAAACAGACTATAGGCTAACCAGCCCAGAGCACAGGCTACAGGCTAGAATGCCTCTAGCTGTGTGTGTGTTTATGTGTTTGTTTATGTGGCTGTTCAGACCAGAGACTACACAAACATGGCCGTGTTAATGTAATGTACACTATTAAAGTCGGGACATTTCACAGCTCCAGTCTCCGGGCTTTCCGAAATACTCCCAAAGCCTGTTCATTCGGAAGTTATAACTTAACCATCCATGTGACTTATCAGGTAACTGAACCGCGTTTGGCGAACGTCATCTGCGTTTTACATTCATCCACATATCTTTTATCAGGGTTAATGGGCTCGTAAAAAAAGGGTCTTGAATTAAAACAAAATCCATTTCTGCATTTTTATGACATCCTCGTCTAATCATAAACGGAGAGCAGTCCCTGTTAGCGTTTCCTCGCTGGCAGAGAGCAGGTTTTGTTGGTGCACGGGCTCCCGTTAAACCGTTTCACAGCCACAGAATGAGAGGGGCCTTTGACTGGTAGCAGAAGACATCATCCGCTTACAAGGTTGCGCCGTAAAAGCCCTCCGCGCCGCCATAAGCGCCGCTTTGTTTTCCGACACATCGACGTTTGAGCGTTTGTTGGACTAATTACAACGGGCTGCCATTCTCTTCCTGCCATACAGATGCTTTGGCTGGGTTCCCACGTCGCGTCGCGATGTCACTTTATTCATGACTGTGGTTTAGGTTGGGGGGGGGGAGTGAAGGTAGCATGAAAGTGAGGGAGGGAGCAGGAGGGATGAATGAAGGGAGGAAGGAAAGGAAGAAAAGGAGGGAGTGTATTAGACCCAGGGGCTCATCCCCCCCCCCACAGCTGAGACAACCCAGTTCCTTTCAGCTCTACTTCAGCCAGCCAGAGAGGTGGAGCACAGGGAGGTATGGCTGCTAGCCAGGGTGGTATGCATGCTATTGTGTTGTGTCAAGCATGGCTGGATCACACCTCACAGCCATAATGACCACGCGACTCCTATAAATGGGCCTGTTTTAATGCTGTGAACACATGCATGCAGAACACACAGGCCGGGAGGGAATCGGATACAACAGGACACAGGGATTAGACGACAGAGGGCAAAGTTCAGAGATTTGTCACTTGGCTTCTGTCTGTGCGTGTGCGTGTGTGTCGAGGGGGGGGGGGGCTGCATAAGCCAGTTTGATTGGGCCTCAACCTGGAAACACACACACAGAGACACACGCGCGCGCCGGCTGGAGTCTGGCGGAAGGACCGCCGGCAAGCAGGCCGACGCCTCCGGCATAGAGGGGGGGGGGGGGGCGGAGCTTGCCGCCATGCCTCGCGTTCAGACAGATGCCCGTTGCACGCCCGCCTCACCACACAGACGCTGCCAAACCACACAAGGAGATAGAGAGCGGGGCCTCCTGTGCCGTGGTGGTTTATTTGATCCTACACACAATGCAGGATAACAGGCAGTAATTAGGGAGCTTCTCATTGGTGAGCGCCAGCTATGCTGCCTCTATAAATCTCTGTGCTGGCGTGTGTAGAGTCAGGCTGTTGAGGCACCAGGATCCCACGTCGGGGAGACGTTTGATAAGCATTCCCTGCTGGCTGGCTGGCTGGCTGGCTGGCTAGCTGGCTGGCTGCATGGATGAATGGATGGATGTTAGGTCAGCTGAATGGATGTTGGGCTTGATGGATGAATGGATTGATGGATGGCTGGATGTTAGACTGGCTGGCTGGCTGAATGGATGGATAGATAGATGAATGGTGGGCTGAATGGATGGATGGATGGATGGATGGTTGGATGGATGGATATTAGGCTAGCTGGACGGATGGACATCGGACTTGAAGGATGAATGGATTGATTGATGGATGCTGGGCTGGCTGGAAAGCTAGAACTGCAGGGTTCCACTGCACAGCCGGGGCTGGGGTCCTGCCCCGGGCCCCACAGAGAGCTGTCTACACACACCTCGCTGCCCACACAGCACCATCACTCTGTGTAGGGGACTCAGCAGGGAGCGGAGACCGAGGAGACTCCTTGGCTGGCTCCAGCCCGGGGAGAGTCGGAGGAGAGAGACAGAGAGAGGGAGGGAGAGATGAAGAGAGGGAGGGAGAGATGGAGAGAGGGAAGAGAGAGATGGAGAGAGGGAGTAGAGGGAGGGAGAGAGGAAGGGAGAGATGGAGAGAGGGAGGGAAAGATGGAGAGAGGGAGGGAGAGACAGAGAGAGGGAGAGAGATATGGAGACAGGCAGGAGAGAGACAGAGAGAGGGAGGGAGAGATGGAGAGAGGGAGGGAGAGATGGAGAGAGGGAGGAGAGAGACAGAGACATGGAGGGAGAGACAGAGAGAGGGAGGGAGAGATGGAGACAGGGAGGGAGAAGGAGGGAGAGGGAGGGAGTAATGGAGAAAGGGAGGGAGAGACAGAGAGAAGGAGGGAGAGATGGAGACAGGGAGGGAGATGGAGGGAGAGGGAGGGAGTAATGGAGAGAGGGAGGGAGAGACAGAGAGAGGGAGGGAGAGACAGAGAGAGGGAGGGAGAGACAGAGAGAGGGAGGGAGAGACAGAGAGAGGGAGGGAGAGACAGAGAGAGGGAGAGATGGAGAGACACCCTGCCGGGAGTCTCCAGACCCACTTCTCTGACGGAGGAAAGTAACACTGCTTGACACACACAGAATCAACAGGCTACCTATTGTTCAACTGAAATGTGTTTGTCTGTGTGTTTGGGTGTGTGTGGGTGTGTGTGTTTGGATGCATATTTCTGTCCTGGACCCTCCAAGTTGAGGCAAAGGTTGTCTGCGGAGCATGGCGCTGCATAATCTACCTCTCAATGAAGTCTTGGGAGGGGGGCGGTGGGGGGGGGGGGGGCAGGAGAGAGAGGATGGGGGGGGAAGGGGGGGTGGGGGGGGTCAACATTCCTGGACAATGAGACTCTCTCCTCTCATTACCCCCCCCCCCCCCCCCAACTGTACTCATACCCCCTCTAAACCCTGCTTACCCGCAATATGGCTCTCCTGGCTCCAACACCAGAATAGTCCTCCCCCCTAGAGCAACCCCCCAGCCACCACCAACACACACACACACACACAGGATCATGCCCCCCACCAGTGTCAGTGGTAAGGCAGTAGACCTGGTCCTGAGGGGCCCCTGCTGGTTCGCAGGCATGGCCCCTAATACTCTTTAATAAGAGCTGCTTCTGATTAATTCCCTGCTGAAGCGCGGCTACCAGGCACATATAAAAAACGATGAATGGAGAGCCGAGGGGGGAGGGAGGAAGGAAGGAGAAAGGAGGCAGGGCTGCCAAGAAAACGGAGGGAAACGTCAATTCCTACTCGGTGTCAATCAGCGGTCCTTCCGAGCAGTGTGAGTATGAGACCTGTGCCTCCGTCCGTCTTGCCCCCCCCCCCCCTGGGAGACCCTCCATGCACACCAACACAGAGCTGTGCCCCCCAGCCAGGCCTGTGCCCCCTGGCTCTCTGGCTGCCTGTGGGAGGGGCAGTGATCCTGGCTGCTCCTGGCTGTGCTTCAGGCCTGGTCGTAAAGGGGGTGTGTTTTACACCCTGGGGGGGGGGGGCGAGGGGGGGGGACAGGCACTGTGCTCCTAGCCCCTGCAGGTGGACAGATACAATGGCCCAGTGTTTCCACTGTTAGGACCCGCGGATAGGGTTTACCGGACCCCCCAACCCCCTTCGTGGATGCTGGTACCTACAGCACTGTGGACCCATTCCGGAACTAGCCGGCTTGTCGTAATGTTAATGAAAGCCGATAAATGCAGGTGAATGGGGGAAGGAAAATGAATGAGACCGTTTCCTTGCTCTCTTCCGGTACACTTCTTTGCACTGGTCTTGTCCGACAGCTAGGGAGACAGGCAGACAAACAGTGAGACAAGCAAACAGACAGGGAGACATGCAGGCAGACAGGGAGACAGGCAGACAGAGAAACAGGCAGACAGGCATTGGGAATATGTTTTAGGAATGTTAGGCTGAAACAGCCCTGAAATGACTTCTCCAGACCCCTGCGCACATACTCCAGGTCACAGTGGAGATGTCTGTCAGTCTGTGCGATGATAATCTTACAGTGTCCACTGCACCTGCTGTCATGTAAGCAGATACCACAGAGGAAGGAGGGGGTGGGGGTCACATTCCTCATCAGGACCTGTAGTGTGACCTATCTGTCTCTCTTTGGGAAACCGGTTGGGACATACAGGTAGATAGACAGGCAGGAAGACAGGCAGACAGACAGACAGACAGACAGACAGACAGACAGGCAGGTAGGCAAGCAGTCAGGCAGGCGGACAGGCAGACAGGCAGACAGGCAGACAGGCAGACAGGCAGACAGACAGACAGACAGACAGACAGACAGACAGACAGACAGACAGACAGACAGACAGGCAGGCAGGCAGGCAGGCAGGCAGGCAGGCAGTCAGGCCAGGTCCACTTCAGTTTCCCATCAGATTTTTGGGTCACGCACAATTACCTTTCATTTTTGTACAAGTATGTCGGTAATGAACGTGTTATTGGGCAACGTTTTCTCAATGAGGCCAATTTGCTTTCAAAGGAAATGGAACACAGATACAGTTCGCATAACAAGGGGAAATCAGGTTGGCTGTTGGTCTGACAGCAGTTTTTCCTGGGCTGGCCCAGTTTCACAGATACCCACCCACAGAGACCCCTCTGGGAACAGCCTTCCCAACATGTCAAGCTGCCCACCTAACCAAAACGTCTGAGTCATGCCAAACTGTTATTTGATGTAAAACAGCATCAAAACAGTCTAAAAATGTGAAATGTCCCACTTCAAATCGGGCAGTGGGCCCCTCAGAGAGGTAGCCCTGCCTCAGAGTGGCAGCCGACCTTCTCCACAAAGCTCTGCTTAAACTCTAAAGCTAAAATATCCATGGGAGCAGGAAGAACTCCAGGTCTTTGTATTCAAAACGGTAAATGATTCCATGGTTTATTGTCCCGGGGAAAAGTGATTGAACCACACATGTCATAACTTCCATTTCTACCCGTCTGCGATGGAACGAATGTGTCACTCTGCCACAGAGAACACTTAGAGTGGAGGGTAGAGGGGAGGTGAGCTGCTCTCTCTCTTATACGACCCCTCTACCTCGCTCTCCCTCCTCTCTCTCCCACCTTGTCTTTCATTCTCTCTATCTCTCTTTTCATTCCTGGCGTACTGTCCTGTTACTCTACTGTTACAAGTTCTGCTGCCGGTACCGTCCTGTGCTTCAGGACTAAGGAGAGAGGGAGGTGTAGAGGAAGTGAAGGATAGAAGGGAGTGAGGGTTAGAGGGGAGCGATGAAGCATAGAGGAGGGGCCCAGGGGGTTGTGTTAAGGAGCGAGGCATAGAGGGAAAAAGAGGTATCAAGGAGGGAGAGAGAAAGGGGTACGGGGAGAGAGAGCGGTGTGAAGGAGTGATAAAGGCCTACGGAGGAGAGAGAGAGAGAGAGAGAGAGAGAGAGAGAGAGAGAGAGAGAGAGAGAGAGAGAGAGAGACGTATTGAGCAGAAAGATGAGGTATAAGGACGGGTATATTTCACCACTTGTGGCCCTCCCAGTGGAAAGAAGCAGTGTGACTTCAGAGGATCTCCAGGAGCAGGAAAGCTGTGGTCTGTCTGTGAGGATGATATATATGATACTGCCTGATTCATGTGCTACTGTGCCTGCATAAGCTGTCTGGCAGATACCGTACCCACGCACATTCTTGAAGGGGCAATGATTATACAGTACACGTCCCTGACCTAATCAGCCATGACTCGCACTAAACCTCTGGCAAGCCGGCAGAACCTAGCCAGCGGGAGACGTTTATTATTATTTATATATTTATTATATTTGACGTTGTGAGAACCATGAATGTGAGTGAGAGAGTGTGATGTGTTCCACGGACGGAGTGGATGACTGAGCGAGTGTGTATGAGGTAAGACACCCAGACACAGCCAAGTCACTGGTGTGTGTGGGTGTGTATTGGATTGACTGTAAGATGCAGTGAGGTTGGAAATCAGCCGGGCGACGATGACGTTTGCGGTGGCTTTTGCACCGTGCACGAGGGCCCGTCCGGAGCGACTTACAGCCCCATCGCCATGACGCCATGCCACTGAGGTCCAATCGGCCGTGTCCAATCCCCCTGGCTCGCGGCCGGTCCTTCTGTCTCACGCGGCGACTGATTGATATCACAAATGTTTTTCAGAATATCCTAATCAAACAGTAACAGGGCCAGAGAAAAAACTTTCGCTCAAGAGAAAGAAAAAGCCGTCAAAGCGAGTCACATGAAATGTATTTTAATAAAACACAACGTACACATATGGAGTCCTATGACCGGTGTATCTGTCCGAATCCTGAAGATCAAATCTAGAATATGTCAAACAAAGCATGATACAGTTGTTGCTGTTGGTCTTTTTTCGTTTTTTTGGGGGTGGGGGGGAAACACTGAAATCAAATGAGGTCAACCGAACGCTACGACACGTGACGCCCGCTGACGCAGAGGAACACGTGACGGGAGACACGCCTGTTGTCAGGACTCCAAGGAAATACTTCGGCAAAGAAGCGCATGAGACCCAAAAACTCTTACCAAACACAAAAAAGTACAAAATAGAATCAATAAATAAATCAAATATATATACCATATAAATGTAATAGCTATGTGGTGGCTATGTTTATTATTTCGTTTTTTTAATCATTTTCATTCGTAGCTTGGTATTACAACCTTCTCTCTAACACATTAAGAACGGTGAAGAGTGAATACTGAAGTTACAGTAATAGGTTTTACAATTAGATTAACTCACCACTACGTAGCAGGGAGTTGTTTGCCATGCTAGTTAAACAACTAAATTTCTTTATCCACACTATACAGTTGGAGCGTAAAGCGGTCTGGACGCAAACACTTTGTGCTGAGAATAAAATACTTTGCAACTATGCATGGTATTTCTTAACGTTACTCTCGAAAATGTACAAAGTCAACGTAAAGGCTATACATGGTCTCTCCTCCTTCTTCAAGGAACGCGAGGGTAGCTTTTGACATATAAATACAGAAAAAAAAATTCTCTTTTGCTTCAAGACGTCAGATCGGTCCATTGCTGTCTTCTCCCCCCGGGCCTCATCTTCCTCCTGGATTTGATCAACATCCGTTCCGCCCTTTCCTCCTCTTCTCTGGTCACATGGCCCCGATAATAGCTTCACCCCCTCTTTTTTGCTCTCAGCCCGCCCCCCCCCCCCCCTTCCCCCCACCTCTCTCAGTCCGAGGGCCCGGTAGATCGACCCCCTGCTCGGTCCGGACATTGCGCAAAGGGAACAAGTGTTCTAAGGTTTCTATGATGTCACTGTGGGGTCACAGGGCAGGGAGCTGATTGACTGGTCGGTCACTGTTATGGGGGGAAGCAGCAGGAGGCAGAGACAAAGTGTGTGCGTGTGTGTGTGTGTGTATGTGTGGTGTACAGTATGCGTGTGTTGTCTGCGTGTTTATGTTTGTGGCGTACAGTACATGTGTGCGTGTGTGAGCGCGTGTTCGTTTGGAAGACGTGTGAGTGGTGTCAGCAACTGTGTGTGTGTTCAACGGTGAGGAGCCTAGGAAGGGATCATGAGGGATAGTGTTTGTTTGTGTGTGTTTGTGTTCCTGTGTGTTTGTGTGTGTGTGGAGCAGCGGCTAGCAGCGTAGTGTCCAGGGTTCTGTTGGGTCTCACTGGCCGGACCGCACCGAGGCCAGATGGTCGCTGTGCTGGTTCTGGGCCCGGAACCGAAGCCTCTGCTTGTTTGACTTCTTCTTTGGTTCTTTAGTCCGGTGTTTTTCTGATCCCGCTGAAAACAGAGAAGAAGAAGGGATGAGAACCACCTAGAAGTATGCTACTTACATTTCTCATTGCAAGGATTATAACTCCCAGCGCCCCTTCACACACACAGACCCACACAGACCAGGACTGAGCCAGTAGCCTACTATATAGAACTGAGAGGAACCAGGACTAGATCAGAGGAAGTGATGTGGACCACACAGAAAGCAGGTGTGGTCATGACAGCAGGCCCAGAAGATGAACACAGGCTCTTCCAGGGTTCACCGGCCCCACCTCCTTCCTACACTTGTTCAGGTCGGTTCCCTCAGGAAAGTCAGGCTGAAGATTGTAATGTGTGGCGGGAAGTCTCGTTGATTGCCTTCTCATATGCCCTGGCCTAACGCCGACACGTTAAAGTTCTCCATGCCAAGTTCAATTGCCCCCCTCCCAGCCCCTACACTGTGAAACAGATTTGAACATTTCCCCTCGCTCGAGGTGGGGCCACGCATGAGCGAACGAGATATTGCTCTTTTGATGATGCCTTCTAAACTGATGTTTTGCAAAGCCATTTCCTGCAATTAATTTGATCACGCCATTTGCGCTGGATCGGCCGATCCAGTGTATTTGTATTTTCTGGGGGGGGAACACGCAGTTCTCAAGTTCAGAACCCCCCGGAAAACCAAGCCCGAGTTCCGAGGTCAACACGCGGCCCATTTGATCCTCTGTTGCCAGCCCCCTCCAATTAAACAACATTAACAGAAAAGTCGCTATGCTTGTTTAGTAAACGTCGCTGTCGATTTCCCGGGTGAGTTCCAGTATGGTTATGACGGCGGGTCCACGCGCAACCTACGACTGCATCTGGCCCGCGAAGCTTTTTTCCTAATTGCCATTTAAAGAGGTCGTTTTCATTCGAAACAGTGTTGCTATGTGCTTCATAAACATGCCCCTCAATGCAATCAACTCAGGACGAATTACATTTGATGGCAGTAAAGGCCTCAGCAGCATTACAAGGGTCTCTGTAGCCAGCGAGATCCAGATGGGCTTTCCTCAGAGCCATTAGCACAATATCCTGCCTTATAAAAAGCCCAGTCTTTAAGGCATTTGCGTGTAGCGCAAATAATTATGTGAGAGAACTTAAGACTTTCCTGGAAAGCCCAAGACAAAGAACTAGAGATAGCTGCTATTCGAACTATGCAACTGGGCTTAGACAGGCAAAGACACACAACTAAAGAACATCCCAAGTCTAATCTAGGCTGGAGGTGATATCCAGCCGTATTTATTAGTAGTATCAAGGTATGATTAAGATTGTGTAATAGTTTATGCAAACTGTTTGCGCATTTTATTTGTAATACCCACGCATATACACGCTCCCTCCCTGGAGAGCAGGCGTGATACAAACCGTGTTTTACCAGTGGCTGTTTGAGGGGTCAACATAATGCCTGTCGTGTTTTGAAGCACCACCTGTAAGGTCTAAACCTTGGTAGCATATAATCCCTGCCGCACAAACATGGTTTCGGTCCAGTCCACTGTTCTACAGCCTGGCAGCTAGAGGGCACCCCATACCAGGGCTCTCTAACCCTTCTCCTCTCCTCCTTTCTTCTGCTGGGGTTCTTCAACTCCTTTCCTGCTCCTCGCCTTTCCTGTCCTCTCCTGCTCTCCTCTCCCCTTCATTTCTTGCTATTGCCCCCCCCCCCCCGCCCTTCGCCCTTCCCCCTCTCCTCCCCCTCTCCAGCCCTCCACACCAGACTGGGGAGCTGCTGTTAGAAAGCAGGAACCCTCGTTCACATTCAGTGTTTCCCCAGGCGTAATACAAGGCTGCGCACACATAGCTTTCATCGTCTCATATTTACAACCAGTGTAATCACTTAAGCTGATTACTGGGGTTCACAGAAGAAACAGTTTAATTTACCAGGCAGAAAATGATTAAGTCAACTCAACTGCTTTCAAAACCAGGAAACACATTTAGTCTTGAATGGAAAAGAAAGCTTCAAAATGATTTTCAATTTTTTGCTGCTCTTTAACTGGCACAACAAGAATTCAAACTTTGCTGCCAAAAAGGAAACATTTGTTTGATCTTAAATATGTATTTCATAACTTCATTTTCATGTATATATTTCTTTGCCATTTCTGACAATCCTAGGATCCATAATGTCTCTGTGTTTACTCTATCTTTGTAGATTACATCATCATCTGCTTGCTACACTGGAGGGTCTGGACCACTTCACAGTCAGAGTGATAACAACAAACACACAAACAAATGCCTACAAAAGTCAAATAGCCCAATCAAATACAAATAAGATGCAGATGTGTGTGTGTGTGTGTGTGAGGGTGTGTGTGTGGACGTGTGTGTGTGTGTGAACATGTGTGTGTGTTGCCATCACATACTGTAAAATCTATCAGTAGCACCTGTCTAGGGAGGATCACCCTTCCCAGCATGCACAGGGGTGGGAGCTCTTGCCTGACCCCTGACCTGCAGACATTCCAGTCCCATCGTGATCCATCTCTCCCTACCCCCCCTCTCCCTCTCTCTCTCTCTCTCTCTCTCTCTCTCTCTCTCTCTCTCTCTCTCTCTCTCTCTGTCTCTCTCTCTGTCTCTCTCTCTCTCTCTCTCTCTCTCTCTCTCTCTCTCTCTCTCTGTCTCTCTCTCTGTGTCTCTCTCTCTCTCTCTCTCTCTCTCTCTCTCTCTCTCTCTCTCTGTCTCACCATTGCTCTTGCTGTCATTCTATATCTTTCCTCTCCCTTCTGCTCTGGGTGTTTCACTATTCAACTCTCTCTGAACATCTACATCAACTCTGTTGTCTCTCTGTCTGTCTACCTGCCAACCCGATTGTCCGCCATCCAGCCTGTCTGTCTTTCAGGCTTGTCCACCTGTCCGTCTCTCTGTCCACCTATCTTTCTGTTTGTACACTAGTCTGTCTGTCTGTCTGTCTGTCTGTCTGTCTGTCTGTCTGTCTGTCTGTCTGTCTGTCTGCCACCACCTGTTTGTCTGTCTATCTGCCCACCTGTCTGTCTGTCCACCTGTCTGTCTGTCTGTCTGTCTGTCTGTCTGTGTGTGTGTCCGCCTGTGGCACTGTGTGACCTCACCTAGGCCGCCAGCGGCAGCGGGAATCGAAGGCCTAATCTGATCTCATCTGCCGCTCTGCGGTCACAGGAAATCGATGGCTGACCTCAAGAGGGCATTAAGACAGACGGTAAATGGGTTCCTCCTTCTGAAAAAAAACGTTTCCACCTGCTCTCCCCTCCTCTTCTCTCCTGTCCTCTCCTCTATCTCCTCCTCTCCTCTGTTCTTCTCCGCTGTCATTTTCTCCTGCCTTCTCCTTCCACTCTCGCCTCCTTACCCTCTCGTCTCGGTACATCTGCACCTCTCCTCTCCTGGTCTCCTCTGCTCTTACGCTTACCCTGCTCTCATCCTGAAACCATCAATGAATACATTTCAGGGGAGAAGATGGGGGTAAGGAAACCAAAAATGAGCTTTTGGCATCTTGTTTTGTTCATAAAATGGCCAAAGCAGAGGCCATTATTTGCAAGGGAAGGAGAGGACCACTGGCGCCAGGGAGATTAGATTCGATTAGATTTCAGGAGCAGAAATTGGATTAGCCGCCATTAAGGATCTCCTCACACATACATTTATAACGCTGTGAAGGGGAGTGGGTACGTGGCCAGCACTCCACTGGTTCACACACACACACACACACACACACACATACACACACACGGTACAAAATACTGTATGCTTTCTGTAGAGTGTATCTCCTTTCAAACAAAGTCTCAGGGTTTGTGTATGTGTGTCTATAGCTGTCGTAGTAACTGGCGAAATAGGGAGAGAACAAAAGTTAGACATGTGGCGAGGATGAGAAATGGAGTGTGAGACATAGAATAAGAGTGAGTGAGTGAGAGAGAGAGAAAAAGAGAGGGAGCGTATAACAAGAAAGAAAAGAGACAGGCAGATATGTGCCAGAAATAATGCATTCTTCCTCCCAGAAAGGAAGATCTTTTATGCGTGTAAGACCATCCTGCCAACCAGCTGACAAGAGGCAGAAGCTCATTTAGACTAACAGTATTACTCCAGAACGTACGTACTCGTTCTCTCTTTCTTTCTCCTTCTCTCTCCTACTCTCTCCCCCCAATCTGTCCTGTCTTTCATCGCTCTCTTCTCTCTGTATATGCGCTCTCTCTCTCTCTCTCTCTCTCTCTCTCTCTCTCTCTCTCTCTCTCTCTCTCTCTGTCTCTCTCTCCAATCCTTTCCTCCCATGCTCTGCTTACAATCAGGGAACATCTTAGCGAGAATGATTTAAAACATATGCATTCCCATTTAAAAAGCTAATGTTGGAATTAGGTGCCTCATTATGCACTAATCTGCAGCCGGGTGGAGGTTCAGTCAGGTTGGACCTCCGCTCAGCCTTTGAAGCGGCGTCTTACTGACGAGCAGAAGAAGAGAGGAGATGACTGGAGGATTAGCTTCCTCTCAGGAGGAGCAGCCGGGGCCAAGCAGCCGTGCTGGTCAGAACGGGGCCAGAGCAGACAGACAGGCAAACAGGCAGACAGGCAGACAGGCAGGGAAACAGACAGGCAGACAAACAGACAGGCAGACAGACAGACAGACAGACAGACAGACAGACAGGCAGGCAGGCAGGCAGGCAGGCAGGCAGGCAGGCAGGCAGGCAGGCAGGCAGGCAGGCAGGCAGGCAGGCAGGCAGGCAGGCAGAGGTCAGTAGGGAGGAAGACAGGCAGGCAAGGCAGGTCGGAAAGCAGGCAGCCAAGTAGATAGACAGGCAGGGAGAGGGATGGGTGGACAGAGAGACAGACCGTCGGGAAGACAGACAGGCTGGCAGGCGGACAAACAGACAGGCTGGGAGGGAGAGAGTGACAGGGTGGATGAAACAGCTCCATCCATGTGTGATCTGTCCTAAGGCCACAGGTATACTTAGAGCAACATAGAAAGACACGCCAGTAAATATTTGGTCTAATGTCTGACTCCTGAACCACCTACGCCGCTGTCTCAACCACCTAACCCCCCTCGCTCTCCGCCCCCCCCCCCCCCACCCCCCCCACCCCCCCCCCAAACCCTCCCAGTCTAAATTGGAGCTCTCGCTCGCCACACAGTCTGCTGTCACAGTGGTAACGTCACCGTGGTAACGCCGGCGAGCCAGGCGGTGTCGAGGCGTGATGGCCGGGCCCCTGCATCTGATAGGCTGGTACCGCAGCTCTGCGGCGGCCGCATCTGTGGTCTGCTATCTCCTCGCTGACTCACACACACACATACACATACACACACACACACACATCTGGGCCTAAATACATAGGCTCCCTGCTCTGTGCCCCCAGGCCTGGTCTTCAAATGAGGGATAATTAGCCTTAGTTAGCTTTAATGAATGGCTAAATGTTGTGTTTCATTTCTGACGAGCAAAATAAAAAGCTGGGTCTTTATCAAAGGCCCCCGCCAAAGTTTCTGCCGGCTGGCCAACGCTGAGAGTCTGTGTTTATGTGTGTGTGGCTAAGTGTGTGTTTATATGTGTGTGTGTGTGTGTGTGTGTAGGTGTGTGTTTGAGTGTTAGCGAGCTGTGGATAGCCCTAGCAGAACCAGGGCAGTGAAAAAGGGGGCTGAGGGGCCTATTAAAGATCAAGAGACTTCTGGTGGGATATTAAACATGGATTCTTACAGCTGGGACAGACAGCAGATGTCATTATAGTCCACTACAGTCGCACGCACGCACACACACAACCTCACACACACACACTCACACACACGCAGAGGGAAATACATCTTATTTCGGCCAGAGCCTTGCATGTCCCCATCAGGCTACCAAAAACAACAACAACCACCATGCTCTCTCTCTCAGTCAGCAAAGCACTTCCTTGACTTGGTGATGTCATACCAGGAAGTGACGTCGAGGGGTCACGTGATCTCTTTTCACCCACCACTATCACTCATGGAAAAACATCAGGAATTCCCTGATGTTTTGAATCTGCTATGCGCAGGAGATTTGCTGCGGCCCTCTCAGTGACTCCATCCATTAGAGCCAGCCTGCCTTTGAAAAGCGTTTACTCTGATCTCAGATCAGTGTTGGAGAACAGCAGCTCCTGACGTTCATTATCTTCATGGTTACCCAGCAGAGCTCATAAAGAAGGGCTTGGCAGGCGTGTTGAAGAAGTGCACTTTTACACACTACCTTCTCCCTTTAAAATAAGCGGTCTTGGCATCCGACTTCGCGAGGCAAGAATTCCCACTCCCCTCTAGTAAACCCCACCACCCCCCCGCCACACACACACACACAAACCATGACCCCCCCCCCCTTTCCCCCCCACCCAGAGCAAAGCAGCACCTCAGCAGGCTTATCTGTACAGTTATTACAGCGGGGTTCAAACTGAGCACGCCCAAGTCGGGTGAACCCCACCCCCCCTTCCCCCTCGGCATCTCTTCTCACATCATAACACAGACCACCCCCCCCCCCCTCCACCCCCACACACACACTTAGTTTTCATTCTGGAAGATAAATCATCCACATCACTTGGTCATGCAGGTGGTGCTGACTGGGCCGGCCCTTGTCGGGGGCCCGGGCCTCGGGTTGAGGGGGGTGGGTTGAGGGGGGTGGGTTGAGGGGGGGTGGGTTGAGGGGGTGGGTTGGCCCCCAATGGAGAGCCCAGGCCTGGGGATTTACCTGGCTGAATTCCCCCTGGGCCAACAGTCTTTCTGGAACCGTCCCACGCTTACAGCGCCCCACCCCACTTTATGGAGAGGCATAAAAACGATGTTAACACGGAGAGGGGGGGGGGGGGGGGAGGGGCATGCAATAAGTGTTCTGAGATGAGGAGGGGTCTCTGGGGGTGGGCTGGGGAGGCGAGGGAGGCTGGGGGAGGAGCCAAGAAGGGGTTCATTCTATAAGTACTTCATAGGCTGTCTGGAACACTCTCTCCCCCACGCTGAAACAACATGTTTACCCCACAGTCACATCACTGCTGGACACACCGGCGCGCGAGCACGACACAGGATGGACTGTAACACACACACGCACGCACGTGCGCGTACACACAGAAATAGTGTGACCGTGTCAACAACACGCACCGCGCCTGCTCACTTTACATCACAGCTGCACATGGAGGGACGCGGACGGCGACCCGGCGTCTGCCACACACAGGCAGGCAGTCAGTCTGCTGTCTGGTGTGTGTGTGTGTGTGCTACAGCCCCTGGCCTGGGTTCCTGGTGCCCCCTCCCACCCCCTCCCCCCAGGGACAGGAGGGTGGTGGGGGGACGGGACGGAGGGGACGGAGGATCTAGGAGGAAATTGTCCTGCATGATTCTCTCTTTATATCTCATTTTCTCTACAAGTCTCTTCATCCCTGCCTGTGCTCGGGGAAAGGCAGGCAGGAAATCCCTCTCCTGTCTGGGTCGGGAGCGCCCGCCTTTCCCCCCCCCCCCGGCCCGGGGAGGCTGGGTCCTAACGAGGCAGGAGCCGGCCTAAGACCCGGGGGCTTACGGGGCAGGCCTGCGGCGAGGTCCGGGGGGGATCACGGCGCCCCATCCCCCAGAACGGGCCAATGACACGGGACTCAGCTCTGAGCCCGCTCTCTGGTTCCCCGCCCCCGCCGCCGCCGCCGCCGCGTCCCTCAGTCGGTCTCCCCCCTCGGAGCGAGCGCGCCTCGCCGGTATAAATAGTTCTGTTCCACATCACGGGGCTCAGGGCGAGTGGAAAGAAAAGGGAAGTGCGTTTGATGTGCGTGCAAGGGCGCTCCTGTTACTGCCGGGGGGAGGGGAGGGGGTTGCCGAGGGAGTCCTGATCTCCTCCGCGAGGCCTGTGCTCTGTCAAACACCTGTCAGGCGTCCGTCCTGGCAGAGGGCAGAGGTCCTAGTGCCCCACCTCACCCTCCCATCTCCTCTCCTTCCTCCTCTCCTCTCCTCACATCCCATCTCCTTCTCTCCTCCCCTCACATCCCATCTCCTCCTCTCCTTCCCAGACATCCACCCCCCCACCCCACCCCCCTCTCTCGTCTGGTCCCCCCCCCTACTAATCCCTCTCCTCTCACCCTACCCTGCTAGCGGGCTCTGCTGACATATGGCAGACATTTTCTTGTTGTTCTAACCTCCTCTGATGAGGGTGTAATTTCGGCGCGGCGGTTGCGGGGTCCTGGAGGGGGGGAGGGGCTTGTGATCGGCAGGAAACAACATCCTGGCGGCCGAGCGCCGTGCAGGTATGGAGACGACACCCAGACGCGGGGCCGGGATCCAGTCTCCGGCCTCCACACACCGGAGTGGCCAAATGTCTGAGGGGGGGGTATCTGTCTCAGATACAACGCCTGGGACTGGTCAGACGCACGCCCCGGAGAGCAGCTGGGATTGGTCAGAGGCACGCTGGAACACCTGGGATTGGTCAAATGGCCCTCGAGAGCCAGTCTGTTAGAAGTCTGGGAGCTCTGTGAAATTACAGGCAGGGTTGTGTGATGAGCCAATCCGACGGGGGCCTTTTATGAGGCTCTCTCATGCTGTCCACTCCGCCTCCCCTCACCCCCCCCCTCCCCCCCCCCCTCCCCCCCCCCCTCCTCCGCACACTGCTGTAGCGTGCTGACCTGACTGCTACCTTTATGAGAAGGCTCTACTTACTGTAAGTGCTCTGCTTCTCCCTGTATTTGTCTCCGTTTTTTTCATACACACACACACACACACACAGAACTAACAGCAGCGTGTCTGAACTCGCCACAGCGCGTGTGCGTGCATTGTGTGGGCGGGTGCGTACGAGTGTGTGTGTGTGTGCGTGCACGTGTGTTTATGTGTGTGTGTGTGCACTCGCTTTGGACAGCAGTGGGTCAGTAGCCACAGCACTCTGATTCACTGGGGCTCTAATTAAAAGCTGTGATGTCTCTATAAAGACACCGGGGCAGGGATGGAGGGAGTGTGTGTGGGGTGGGGTGGGGGGGGGGGGGGGGGGGGGATGGAGGGGGGGAAGGGTCTTCTGAGCCAGTGCAACTGTGCTCCAGATGTTCTCCATACTGCCCGCCACCCCGCCACCCCAACACCCCCCACCCCTCCGTCGGAAGCGGCTAGCGCAGTGTGCGAGTGCGGGCGTCTGTGTGTGCGTGTGTTCCTGCCAGACTGAAAGCCAGACCCACACGACCATTACCCCCCCCCCCCCCCCCCCGATGAGAGAGAGAGAGACAGAGACATAGAGAGCGAGCGACAGAGAGCGACAGAGAGCGAGAGCGCAAAGGGGGCCCGCAGCTGACCCGACACCGCGCCGTCGGACACCTCGTCGCCCTGACTCCCGGTCTCGTCCGCAGACAGACCCATGGCAGGAGAGGACCCAGCCAGGGGACCTCGGCGGACAGAGGAGGCCCCCACCTGGTGAGCCTCGTCCAGGCCGGCAGCCCAGCACAGGCTGCTGCTGCTGCTGCGCGGAGGTGCCGTGTGAGTCTACACCAGGCAGATCAGTGAACCCACAGCCCTGCTCGGGCCAAGGCAGCCAGAGATGGAAAACACGGCGCCCCCCCCCCCACCGCCCCCACCGCCCCCGCACACTCACCCTCGCCTCTGTCTCTCTTCCTGCCTGCGAAAGACCAGATGACAATCGTGTGGAGTGCGGAGCCCCAGCAACCCTCTTCCATCCCTCCCTCCCTCCCCCTCTCTGTCCTTCCACATACCCCCCTACTACCCACCCTCCTCCTGGTCTTTGAAAGGCCTCCACATGTTCATGGCTCATGCCTGTGGGATGACGATGGATTCTCCATCTAAAACCGGCATGGTCGAGGGGGGGTGGGGGGGTGGGGGGGGGGGGTGGGGGGGGGGTGGAGGAGGTTGTGTGTTGGATCAGAGAGCAGGGGCACTTAGTGGGGAGTTAATCAGACACTCCTCCTCTTTCCCCCTCCCCCTTCCTCTCCTATCGCCCCCCCCACACACACACACACACACACCCACACACACCCACACAACAAGGAATGTAAGCAAGGCATTGATGAGTAGAAGAGAGGCGAGGAGAGTAGTGGAGAGTTAAGTATAGTAGAGGAGAGAAGAGAAGAGAAGAGGGGAGAGGAAAGGAGAGAGGAGAGGAGAGAAGAGAGAGGAAGGGAGAGAGGAGAGGAAAGAGGAGAGAGGAGGAGAGAGGAGAGAGGAGAGGAAAGCAGAGGACTACCGTCCCGAGGACTACAGAAGCCCCCGTCATCGTCCCGTGGAAGATTTAACGCGGCAAAAAAACCGGGAAGGCAGAAAAATAAACCCTCCAAAGTTTGGTCGGGGAGAATCAGCAGAAAGAACGTGTTGATTGCCTGTGCAGACATGAGCTACAGTAATAATGAATTTCCATCCGGTTGGGAGACACGGAGCAGAGCCGTGGGTCGGAAAAACCCTGATGTATGGCAGAGCCCTGACGGGCAGGGGGCCGGGTGAACCAGCGCGCGTGTTAATTTGTGACCGTGACCGCAGGGGTGACCATAACTGCCACTAGCCCCGGATCTCCGAGGGCCTGGCCAAGTCAATGACAGGTTGATGTGTCTTTACTCTGACCCATATTCCTTCCTTCCTTCCTCCCCGCCCCTCTCTCTCTCTCTCTCTCTCTCTCTCTCTCTCTCTCTCTCTCTCTCTCTCTCTCTCTCTCTCTCTCTCTCTCTCTCTCTCTCTCTCTCTCTCTCTCTCTCTCTCTCTCTCTCTCTCTCTCTCTCTCTCTCTCTCTCTCTCTCTCTCTCTCTCTCTCTCTCTCTCTCTCTCTCTCTCTCTTCCTATCCCTCTTTTCCCCTCTCCTCTTTCTCCCCATCTTGTACTCTCCCTTCTGCTTCAGAAAACGCTACCAAACATTCTTTCTAGCCCGGTCTCACTGTCGCCCATTCTCCACAGTGTTTCCTTCAGCCGATGTCTATCCAGTAGTGCCTATCTCGTCTGCTGTTGCCGGCTCATCTATACACATCATCTAGTGAGGTCTAGGCTCTGAATGCCTACGTCGCCAAGTCCAATCTAGTCTATTTTCAACTAGGCCAGGCTTATGTGGTCGAGTTAGTTGTCTATCCTCCTAATCTGAACCAGGTTGCAGGAGGCTAGGCTAGGCCAGGCGCAAGGGGGAGGAGGGGCGTTCCTGAGTCCCATTTAGTAGCCACTGTGTCGGTCCGGTGTAGCTGTCTAGTTAGAGCAGATTAGGCTGTGGCTCCTGTCACAACAGGCTGCTGGGGCACACACACACTCCTTCTGACAGACCCTGGGAAAGCGCCCCACTGGCTGGGGAACTGATCCGGATCGGCGGCCATTCCCCCCCCCCCCCAGGCTCAGGGCTGTTTCTCACCACCTGCTCCCGTCCAATCAGAACGAACGTCATCAAGCAGAGGTCCTCGTCATCCAGTCAGTTCTCTCAGATGCGGCTCTTCAAACTGGTGGGTGAGGCGCCAAGGGGGTTAGGAGCAATCCTAGTATAGTCCTGTCACAGTGGAGCTGCGCTGGTCAGAGAGGTTCGCCCGGCCCTGAAGCTGAGTTCTAGCCCAGAGACTGGGCTGTTCTGGGCTGTTCCGCAGATAGACAATTATAGGGAGGGAGGCCGTTGGCCTCTTGTAGGCTCGCCAGCAGAGAGGGTTTCTCTAGCCCACCCACGGGGGATCGATACAGGTAGGGTCATTATGGGCTGTCTCTCGTGTCTCGCCCTGCCCCGTCGCCACGGAGCACTCGTAAGTCTCGTCCTCGCGTAGTTCTTCCGGACTGATCCGCCGTCACATGGCACCCCTCTCTGTCGGAGAATGGGGCCGACAGCCACGCTGGAGTCCCAGCCGGGCCTCGGCCCTCCGCCGCCCCACCACCCCGCGTTCCGGCTGAGAATCCCAAAGCCGGATTTGCAGACGGCCCGAAAAAATTAGCCGGCGCGTTTTCAACGGTTTGTTGGTGTTGGACCTTACTCCCCTCAAATCCCACAGCGGGGATTACGCTCAGATTAAGCGGGTGTTTCTGGAGCTTCAACATTTTAAGTTGTTTACACAACATGTAATAGCAGGGGGGGGGGGGGGGGGCTGCTGGCCTGTTGACTGCAGGGGGAAGGGGGTCGGGGGCCTGTGGGGTGAAGCTGAGCGGAAAGAGAAAGAAAAAGGGAGATCAGAGAGAGAGAGAGGGGGAGAGACAGAGAGAGAGAGCCAGAGAGAGAGAGCCAGAGAGAGAGAGAGAGAGACAGAGAGAGAGAGAGAGAGAGAAAGAGAGAGAGAGAGAGAGAGAGAGAGAGAGAGAGAGAGAGAAGAGAGAGAAAGAGAGAGAGAGAGAGAGAGAGAGAGAGAGAGAGAAGAGAGAGAGAGAGAGAGAGAGAGAGAGAGAGAGAGAGAGAGAGAGAGAGAGAGAGAGAGAGAGAGAGAGAGAGCACTTGTCACATGTCTGTTTGTAAACCAGTGAGTCTGGTGACAGCGCTGCCGGAGAGGCTGCCATCGGCCTGGGGAGTGTGACGCCGTCCATATTGAGCAGCCTGAGTGCTGCACACACACACACACACACACGCGCGCAAACACACACAGCATCCCCATGCTACCAGCTCGTCACATCTGTGACATGCCGCGTCCGAGACGTCCTCAGGGCTTCGCTCTCTACACGTGTGTTACAGTGAGGGATTAAAAAAGGAGAGATAAAGAGAGACATAAAGACACAGATCATTTACTCTGCTGTCTGACCATGTGCGTCAGGGTTAAGCTGAGGGACATGGATCTGTAAATGACGTCTAGTGTTATTTAAGCACTGAGGGAAATACAAACCGGACGATCAGATAAACACTGCCATAAATAGTGCACCTATATACTGGGATTTCTCTTATTTCTTGTCTGCATTTAATCCATAGCAATCTGTACAGTCAGCTGTTATATTATATAAATCAACACTTATCCCAAATACTGGTGTCTGGTGTCCATGGTGTCTGGTGGATTTACAGTAAAAATCTTTGTTCGGCTATTATTCCATTCCTCTACAGTTCCAACTGGTTTTCATGACCTCATGTCGGATGCATATGTTTGTAAATGTATTTGTTGTATGCATGGAATTCTTTTATACAATGTATTTCGGTTGGCTAGGATTATCCTGGTTATGTCTGTGAGTTATATGAAGCTGGAAGAGTTGGTTTGAGGCCTCAGTCAGTAAAACGCTGGGACCTCAAGTCATGACTGTGGTCAAAGGCCGTGAAGGATATTCATAATAAACCCAATCTCCATCCCTCCATCCATCCTCTGCTCCCTCCTCCGGTCCCTCGTTCTTCTAGACCGCCATGACCCAGACACTCACTCGCTCACCCTTGTCGTCCTCTCACTCCAGCCCTCCCTCCTCCAACCACAACCCCGGTCACCTCCAGGTCACGGTATCTATCTGAACCGTCAAACACAGGAAACGATTCCTTTACGGTGTCCTGTGGGCAGGTCGGTCTCCAGGCTGAGTGGACCGGGCCACCGTGGAGCCGTGCTGACAGAACCACCTCGCCTAGCTTTCTTGGCACCCTTACCCCGCTCAACTTAAATGGCTTACGTTTTACACGCTATTTATTTAAACAGCTTGACGGGGCCCAATCTCTGCTTTCACAGGCTTTCCACAGGGTGGGATTTTTCACAGGCAGTTAAGTGGGCAGCTAGGGAGTTAACCCCGCAACTTAAGGACCCAACTCAGCTTTATTAGATACCCACCTCTAAGGTCCGTGACCCTGGGGTTTGCTAAGGTCTGACCCTTCCAGGGTTTATGCTCTAGATAGTGGACCCATCTCGCAGACCACCAACCCTTGACCCATCATCCAGGTCCAGTTCCCCCGCGGCAGACTGATCGTGGCCAATGACAGTGAGGACGTCTAGCCGACCTGTAGTGTTGGAGGACTTAGTCTTGAGCAAATCTGTCTCCGGGAAACCAGCCCTGAATCATGGAATGGCACTCAGACGAGACTACTGCCCCCCACGGTTAGTGGCATGAGAAAGGTGGACCTAGGGGGTGGTGGGGGGATGGGGGACTGCGGGGGTTGGGGGGGGGGGGGGGTCCACAGTCTGTCTCCGCAGGACAGCTGAAGAATGGGCCTCCCAGGAATAAAATAAAGACAGCGTTACAACTCTCAATCATGGAGTTCGGCTTGGATAATTGATGCCAGTAACCAGGCGCAACAATGCCAGCTTTTAATTAAAGAAGACCATAAGACAGTTTGGAAAAGGTCAAGGAAGAAGGGATTAAATTAGGGGGGAAAATTTCTCTGAAATCCCAGAGAGGGGAATGGAATGAAATGTGCGGCACAATCACTGTTTCCAGTCCAAGAGCTGAGGGCACGAACGTCTCCCAGTCAGCAGAGCCCATTTTGGTTTAGTTTAAGTTTATTTATACTCAGCACCTCACTAAATGATACTCTGTTTCAACATGTCGGCCCCAAAGATAGGCATTCAGGAGTAGGGGCAAGATTTTTTCCTGCTTCTGTAAAACAATGTTTTTTCTTAAGGGTTTTAATAGCCAATTTAACCACTTTTTTTGTTTGGCCGGATACACACACACACGCACACATTCCCAACTGTAGTTCAGTAAGGGAATCAAATGTGTTTAAGTAAAGGACAACTTTTCTATTTCCCCGTTGCTAAACACTCCTGTATGAGGCCATCAATGCTAAATGGGCTGTTTGGGTCGTCTGAGCAAAACTGGAATACCTCATGAAAAAATATTTCCCTAGCTGTATTTACCGAAAAAAATATTTCCAGATTGGACGTCTTCTCTCTTAATGGCTGACATACATGGTGCGCGTACCGCAAATAACTTTGAAACGGAGAAGAGGAAACAGACATGGCCATTGAGGAAACCTGGAGTTCAAACTTTGAAGAATTCCACTGAAGAGAAGGGAGAGAGAGAGAGAGAGAGGGAGAGAGAGAGGGAGAGAGAGAGAGAGAGAGAGAGAGAGAGAGAGAGAGAGAGAGAGAGAAAGAGAGAGAGAGAAAGAGAGCGATGAAGAGCGAGAGAGAAAAATATACCACAGTAAAACCTGGTGAGTTGGCTCAAACGAGGCCAGCCGTGGAAAAATATGGGTATTTTATGCATGAAAACGCTACTGTATGCTTCACAACCCCAGAGGAGAGGAAAAGAGAGAGCGAAAGAGAGCCACAGAGGTAGGTTTGTGTGCGGCAGAGAGTAGGGTGGGGGGGGGGGGGGGGGGCTTCTGTGGGGCCCCGGTGTGTGAGATCAGACCGGTGAGACCCTCAGAAGTGAAGCTGGTCGAGGGGGGGGGGGGGGGGGTCGTCAGGGTCCGACCTTTCATACGCGCAGGAGCCCACTTCACGCTTACCCCTTCGACAGTGCCTCATGGCCATTTTGCACCTCCGGGACTCTGCGATGGTGGGGCACGGGATGGTGTCCTTGGGCGGCTTCTTGACGATGTGCCGCGTCCGGGTCTCCAGGCCCCACTTGAAGCCGCAGGTCTTGTTTCTCCTGGCGCAGCTCCCCCACTCGCTCCACTGGCCCACCAGGCAGCCCTCTGCAGGGGGACACACAAGAACAATCCCTTGGATACCCTTCTTTAAGATACCGAGTCGTGTTTTTCCGATGTTCTGCAGTGACGGTGTTTCAGACATGCCGTCCGCGACGGGTGTTTCGGGTGTGGTGGGGGTCCCGGTGTTTCCGGTGGGCTGCGCTAATGTTTGATTTCAATGTGTTGTCTGTGCGGGTGTCGGAGGAAATGATGTTTCGATCCTCACTGTGATGGTGTTTCGGACACGTTGTCTGACGGTGTTTCTCATCCCGCTCACCTCCGCACTCCATGGTCTCCTCCAGCGGGGCAAAGCCCTCGGGGCACTTCTCGTAGCAGCGCCCTTTGTGCAGGTAGAAATCCGACTTACACTTGGTGCAGAAGTCTTTGCTGAAGCAGGACTCACAGTTGTCTATCCTGCATCCTGTTGGAGAGAGAGAGAGAGAGAGAGAGAGAGAGAGAGGGAGAGAGAGAGGGAGAGAGAGAGAGAGAGAGAGAGAGAGAGAGAGAGAGAGAGAGAGAGAGAGAGAGAGAGAGAGAGGGAGAGAGAGAGAGAGAGAGAAACGGAGAGAAGAGAAGACAGGGATAACAGATAAGAGAGAGAGAGAGACAGGGAGAGAAGAGAGAGAAAGAGGGAGAGAGAGAGAGAGAGAGAGAGAGAGAGAGAGAGAGAGAGAGAGAGAGAGAGAGAGAGAGAGAGAGAGAGAGAGAGAGAGAGAAAAGTTAAAAACCACAATACAGTACGGCACATCTAGCTTGGCTAGGAAAGTCATTTAATCTGCAGATGATGGACGGCTAACCCCCCTCCATTCACCCCCACACCCCCAAACTGTCTGCAAACACCCTGTGAATCATGTGCCCCGGGGGCGCGGCAGTATTTTAGCCCTTGTTTAGCCCGACAGACGGCTTTTTATGTTGGGGGGGCGGGGGGGCGAGTGGGGGGGGGGGGTGGTGTGGGGGGGCGAGTGGGGGGGGGGGGGGGGGCGAGTGGGCTAACAGGGGTAGATGAACAGTGATGGAAGGTCACCTTTCCCTGACTTCTCGCTGCACAGCCCAAGATGTGACACAATGTTGCTTGCGCTCCGGCATTTCAGTCCACGGAGCGTCCACAAAGAGGAAACGCCAGATAAGTCATTCTAATAGTCCCGCATTCCTCCCCGTGTTCGACAGTAGGTCATCTGGTGCTCTTTACACGCTCCTCGCCGAAAAAGTATGGATTCAACCGCGCGGCCGGGTCCTCCGCTGTTCCTTTTCCTGGCGTCAGTGTTTACTGCCGGGAAAGTCTCTCTATCCCTCGCCGCCGGTGGGGGCCCTGAGCGGTATGTGTCACGGTCGGGCGAACGTGTCGGATGCAAACGAAAACACGCCACCCACTGCGCTCGCTCTCGCCCCCGTCAAAGTCTTATCAGACACGGCAACACTGGAGAGGAGCAGGGTGGCTTTTAGCGATTACCGCGTTTGGCAGGAGTCGCAATCCCCGGGTTTTGTGTGCGCGCCGCCCCCGAGGCCGGCCTGTGATTTGTGGGGCGGGTGGAATGAAGAGTGGGGGGGTGGGGCGACGAGGGAGAGGAGGAGGGGGGGGGGGGGGGGTCGGGAGGACTGTGTGAGGAGTGGGTGAGTGATTGGTGAAAGGAGGTGGATGAGGGGTTGTATGAGGGGCGGCGGGGGAACCAAAACATTCGGATCCCCCCGCCAGGCGCTGAGAGTGCTGATGTGTTTAGCGAGGAACGCATCGCTACACTTATCATCCCACGCCCCACCCTGCTTGCTGAGTGTGTGTGTGCATGAGTGTGTGTGTGTGTGTGTGTCGATCACAGCGGACATGTCACCAGACTGTTAGCCTCCAAATAGCCCTCTCAGACGCGGCTAAATTACAGCGACGGAGGCGTGGCGGGCGACACACAAGGGCCCCTGATTAAAAGGTGGCTCCCTGGGCTGTCTAATTTATGAAGCTGCTCAAAAGCCCCGAGTGGCCAGATTACCCAATAGGTTTTGGGTAGCCACAGCCTCCATCCCTGTGGGGTGTGTGTGTGTGTGTGTGGGGGGGTTCTGGAGGCAGACAGGCTCCGGGAGGTTCTGGGGGGAAGGGGGGACGTTTCCCTCCAGGACTTCCTCCAGCTTGCTACTGGGGATTTTCTAGGTAGGTAGACCGACCTCTGGCCCTCAACGGTTTCTGCGCGGTAACCCTATATCGGGGAATGGGTGTTTCCACAAGTGTTTGTGTGTTCGCGTGTGCGTGTGTGTTTGTGCCTGTCGTGTGTGGCGCAGTGATTATCCACATGTAGCACAAACAGAGACAAAGCCCGCTCTTTGATCTGTGACCCTCTGAAGGCCCAGAGAGCGTTCACACAATCACGCCCCTCATTCCACCATCTCTCTGGAAACATCTGGCCCTCTACCTCCTCCTCACCCCCCCCCCCCCCCCCCCCCAACTCCCCCCTGTCCCTCCTCCTCCCCTCCATGCACCTCTTACCCGGCCCGGCCCGGTCTCTCCCCGCTCCACCCATCTCCCTCCCTCCCCCACCCCCTCTCCGCCTCCACATTCCAGCCAAAATAAGGGGTGTCCCCCTCCTCCTCCACACCCTCCACCCCCCCCCCCCCCCACCCGTCTCACTTTGAACCCCTAAGTATGGCCTCTCTCTGCCCACTCACTCTGCTCTCTCACGCTTCCCAGACCAGCCTAAACAATCCACGCACGCGCGCACGCACACATCCACGCGCGCACCAACACACAGATACACACACGCGCATACACACAAACACACTCCAGAGCTGGCTGTAGACACGCCCACATTGCTGTGGACCCAGCGGTGTACCCTCTTAAACCACAGACCTCCCCCTCCTCCTCTCTCCAGATCAGACACAGCCCTCCTCTTCCTCTCTCCAGACCAGACACAGCCCTCCTCTTCCTCTCTCCAGATCAGACACAGCCCTCTTCTTCCTCTCTCCAGACCAGACACAGCCCTCCTCTTCCTCTCTCCAGACCAGACACAGCCCTCCTCTTCCTCTCTCCAGACCAGACACAGCCCTCTTCTTCCTCTCTCCAGACCAGACACAGCCCTCCTCTTCCTCTCTCCAGAACAGACACAGCCCTCTTCTTCCTCTCTCCAGACCAGACACAGCCCGCCGGTTCCTCTCTCCAGACCAGACACAGCCCTCCTCTTCCTCTCTCCAGACCAGACATAGCCCTCCTCTTCCTCTCTCCAGACCAGACACAGCCCGCCTCTTCCTCTCTCCAGAACAGACACAGCCCTCCTCTTCCTCTCTCCAGAACAGACACAGTTACACAGTGCTGGTGCTGTCAGAGAGAGAGATGGGGTGGAGCAGGGAGAGATGGGAGACCGGGCAGAGTAAAGTTTCAAACAAAACCTTCGACCAGGAAGCTACTGGTCCGGGGTGATTTGTCTGCATAGGGTTTCAGATAGTAGATCAGGGCCTTGCCAAAACAGATGACCCGGTGTGTTGAGGAGATTCTGGCTTGGGGTCAGAGGTCATTGAGAGAAGGGAGGAGGTCCTAAACTAATACATCCCTGTGTCAGGTTATCAGTCCAAGGGCTATCTAGGACAGCAAGGGGCTATCTGTCTCTGGGCTGCTGGAGATATGCAGAAACTCCCACGGGCTTCTGAACCAGACGACCTCGCTACCCCCACACCCATCCCTAAACACAGCCCTTAAGGCCTGGTCATACACCCAAGACCCAAGCCCGCAACCATAAACCCCAGGCCCTAGCCCTGGCCAGGTCAAACCACCCCTGCCCTCCTCCCCCGTGAGCCCCTAGCCTGTGTGTGGTCAGAGTTCTCCTCAGTACGCAGGATGGGATTAACCTCTGCTAGACATCAGCATGTCTTCATCAAGGTGCCTCCGGGAGACTAATGAGAGATAATGAGGTCATCCGGCCCCGGACAGGCACCATGTTCCCTAGCTCTAACCGCATTACTAACCGCATTACTAACCGCATTACCAGCATTGCCATCATTATCAATGTCAATAGCAATTGTTACTGCTAAGATGGTACTGACTTGGCAGGTCAATCTCGAAGCCAGTCAGCCAGCCATCCATTTATCAAACCAATTAGCCGTCGAGCTCGCCAGACACTTTGTCATAACGGCAATGCATCCTCCAGCCAAACAGAGGAACATCCACTCATCATTCTATTTATCCAACGGTCCATCCATCCAGGCAATCATCCAACAACAAGTCATCCGACCAGCCAGTCAGCCAGACCAAGTTCAGTAGGAAACAGCCTGATAGGCCCACATATGCTGTCACTTAAACATATTCAAACAAATAGGAAATGACCTAAACCGTTAATCACCGTTCAAAGACCCAAAGCATCTTTCACCGTCCAAGAGTGGTGAACTACAGAGACAGGGGAGGAGGGGAGGAGGGGGGGAGGGGGGTGTTGGGGTGAGTTGTCAAGCCAATCAACAGTCGGCAGAGTCCAGACTGCTGAGCGGAGCGGGGCCTCATGTCTCTCTGGGCCGCAGACGACGGCCATGTTCCCTGCAGCCGCTGGCACGGCCGGCCCGGAAAACCAGACCCGTTTTTCCAGCCCCGCTCTCCAAGTGCCGGTGTCACCGAGGGGTATACTCTGCTCTACCCTCACTTTCTCCCTCCCTCTTCCTTCCCCTTCTCTCTTTCTCTCTCCCTCTCCCCCCTCTTCCCTCCCTCTCCGTCCGTCTCCCGGCCGCGGGTCTTGGCCTGCTCCGGGATGTCCGCCCATCTCCCCCAGCCCGCCACGCCGTGTGGAGCCCTGAGTGGCAGCAGGGCAGGGGGCAGGGCTGCCACGCTCTCTCCCTCTCTCTTGTGGTTGGGGGAGGGCGGGGGGGGAGGTGGAGGTGGGGTTCCGCTCGAATGCTCCTCGGGGGCACCTTGGCGCTCGGAGGGGGTCGACGCGCGGCGGTGTAGCTGTCACTCAGCGAGAGACCCAGAGGGCAAGGGGCGAGAGGAGCAGGAGGGGAGCGCCACGAGGCGAGAGAGAGCGAGAGGATGTGAGATGTGGGAGGAGGCGCGACATGCGCGCGCGGGGGGGGGGGTGGGGGTGGGTAGAGAAAAACCAAGAGAGGAAGAGAGAAGCGGGAGAAGGGGGGGGGGGGGCGAGGGTTTGACAGGTAACACGCCTCCTGGGCCATACCTCGAGAACAGACCGGTCAGCTAGCCTGGGCTAACAAACCCAGACAAACCAACCCCCTCCGAGTTCCTTCGATAGCTTGGCAGCTAACGAGTCCGGGGGTTTTTCGAAAGCCTCAGTTAGCCAGCCTGGAGTGTAGCTCGCTGGGGGAACATTCGTCTCCCCCCCCCCCCCGGCCAGTAGGCAACAGCGGCGGCGGGCAGGCGAGTGGGTGGACACATGGAGACAGCCCGTCCTCTCACACCATGAACAATTACACAGTGTTTCAGAGGCGGGTCCCAGCTGCGCCTCAGCCTGGGCCACACGTCCCCTGAGCTGGGCTCGGGCCGGCGCGTCCATTGTATTGCCTGGCAGATCTGGTCGTGCGGTCGGCAAAGCTGTGATGATTAACTGTCCTTTTGGTGAGATGCTACGGCCAAAAGCAACTGGTCTTTTTCTCCGGTTAGAATGTGCAATGGAAATACCCACAGGCAGTGACGGCGAGAAAGGGAGAGATAGAGTACGGGAATGGCGGGCAGACGCCAGTTCTGCCAATGCGGCTCTTGGGGCATTATGGGTGAGTTCCCGTACAGCCCTGGAACCTGATTGGCTCGCAGAACTGACGAGTGGCTGCTGTCCACCTCCGCCACAGCTCCCATGATGCACTTTCAAGCCAAACAGGCTCACGGAGGTGTAACCGTTTGGATACACTTTGGACGTAGAACACAGAGAAACTACACGGAAAACACAGCTTGTTTGGTAACTTTTTTTGTCCGGGAGACCCAATAAAAATAATTCCGAACTGGAAATTAGTAAGTGTTAAAAAATATATGTGTTTGTGGGTGAGTGTGTGTGTGTTTGTGTGTGTGTCGGCACATTCGGCAGGAGTTCACATTAGTGATAATACCCCCAACGAGAAGCCTGATTCTCAACAAGGGAGCGAGGAGGATTCAGTTACGACTCCAGATCCTTCCTGCTGGGCATCTGTCTGACACCCCAGAGACCGCTTCGCACAGAATCAGCCTGCTCCACCTCTGCAGGCCGGAGAGATGGAGCGTATCGAACATCCCCCCTCAGCTGCTGAGAGGAGCGCTGGCACACAGGCCTCGAATCCACATCCCGTAGAATCCCCCCCCCCTTCCCTCCCTCCCCTCGCCCCCACTTCTGTCTCTGGCTTGCCTGTACCCAGTCAATCCACAGAACATTCTGGAACGGGATAAGATCACACAGACGGACTTAGCTGTAATAACACGCAGCTGCTCCCTAAGTGATTTCAGAGGCCAGGTTTTTCAAAGCCCCGTGATAACAGAGACGTACTGGCACGTTCCCGGTGCCTTCTGAGGGGG
>NC_140362.1:13350000-13527500 GCF_054491055.1 Hypomesus nipponensis
ACAGTACATGTAGAGTATCAGGCTTCGTTCCGTCAATCTTCCCCCGGAAGGGGAGAAATAAACGAAGGCATTGTGTGCTCACCGCATCACACGAGAGAACATGTTTACACTCTCCATACAGACAGACATGTTTGGAACAACCTGGCAGCGCCGCGCCGAACAACCCCCTCTGTCAGCCAGCCAAGGAGCAGGGGGGGGGGGGGGAGAGAAAGAGAGAGAGAGAGAGAGAGAGAGAGAGAGAGAGAGAGAGAGAGAGAGAGAGAGAGAGAGAGAGAGAGAGAGAGAGAGAGAGAGAGAGAGAGGGAAAAAATGAGCGTGAGAGGATAGACGGGCGTGAGGAAGTGAAACTTGGCACCAGGCAGGAAGGGGTGAGGTACCAAGGGACAGCTGGCATGTTCTTCATCCTCCTAGTCATCATCATCCACATCATCTGGGCTGGTTTCCTCCACATCTGACTCGCAGGATGACAGGATCACCTCCTCCCTCCCTCCCTCCCCCCCTCCTTTTTTCCCCCTAACGAGACAAGCTGTTAACACAGAATGGGGATGATCACTGCTCAGTCAATCATCGGCCAGCCAATCGGCGGCTCCACACGCAGCCACTGGCTGTGGGCCGTCTCTGACCCCCCCCTCCCCCATCCCCCCACCCCCTGCTAGCCACTCCCCTCGGTCTCCCTTAGCCGCTCGGTCGCAATGATGAGAGCGTTTTTTTTTGCCCCGTTGCTAATCTAGCAACACATGCTGATTGAAGCTAACAACGGCATGAACCCAGCCAAGCCCACATCCTACCATGAAGCCTGAGGGGCGACCAGGAAGGGAGGGAAGGCGACGTTTAGAGAGGGGCTTGGATCAGGCCGTGTCTGCTGCACAACCAGGGCCTTCTCAGTTCAGCCCACAGGTATGTCAGTCTGGGAGGTGTGTGTGTGTGCGTGTGCTTGTGTGTGGTGTGCGTGTGTGCGTGTGTGTGTGTGCACTGCCGTGAGGTGGGGGTTGGGGGAGAAGTTCACAATCCGGTCTCTGTCCAGTTGCAGAGCTCCAGCTCACGTCCCGACCCGGTCTGCCCAGACGGCTTCTAGCACGTTCTACATCCGTTCTACCGCTGCCAGTTGGTCCCCAGTCAGTCCTGGATGGAAGGCTGCTCCTCAACATCACCCCAGGCCCCAGTTCTGGAGAAGGAGCTGGGATGCTGCTAAGGACAACAGTCAGAGAAGGGCGGTGGGAGTTCATGCTTTTGTATGAATGGACATCTAGTTTAGCTTCAACTTCTGTGGAGGGGCAAGAGGTTTTTGAGGGGGGGGGCAGGAGTGGGGGCAGAAGGGAGGAATGGAAGAAGGAATAGAGAATGGAGGACGGAAGCGAGGGAGGACAGGGAAGTGGGGAGAAGGAAGGTCGGGAGAAAGAGAGGACGGACAAACGGGAAGACAGGAGTCGAGGACACATGCAGGACAGGAAGACAGGACTATTAGAAAATGGCATTTGACCCCTTGACCATTTGAGGTCTGGGACACCCAATGAGCCTTTGAGCCAGAACCACGCCCCCCCCCCCCCCCCCCACCACCCCCCGCCCGACTCCTCGCTTGGTGCGCCACACTTCCTGCCAAGCGTTGAGCCTCTTGGCGTGTAAACAACAACCGCCGACGTGATTTCCTCAGACGCTCCGAAGAGGCGACCATCAAAGAGCTGTTGGGATCGGAGGAATCTCCGTCTCTTCCCAGCTGACGGCGGCTTCCTCCTACTGGCCACAGAGCGTCTGTTTAATGACAACGGAGCGTCGTCTTGGGAGATTTGACGTAGGCCTGTTAGTGTTTGCATACGCTCCAGATCCATTCTAAAACGCGTTTCTGTCAGAAACGCAGGCGGCCGCATTTTGACACATGCTGGGCCTGCCCGCCTTCCGATACCTCACATCTGTGGCGTCTTCCCCCACTCTCCGCTCTCTCCCAGCGCTCCGGAAACAAAACCGACGCCATCACCGACGCTTTGGCACAGGTCCCCTCACTGCGCCCCCCCCCCCCCCCCCCCCCCCCTCCTGTTTCCTAGGCGGCGCGGAGCAGAGCCATTACACGCGGCCCCTCCCCATTCGGGCCCGAGATAGACCGCGGGAGTTTACGGTTTCAACCGCCGAGTAAACAGGACTTGAAACGAAAACATCTCGGCCGTCACCACTTCTGACGGCTCGCTAACGACGGCCCTGTTCCTCCGCTATTGTATTTAGAGAAACCCCCGGGAGAGGCTTTGAAGAGGGGAAGACACCGCATATGGGGGGGGGGGGGGGGAGGGGGGGGGCTGGGGGGGGCTGGAGGGGGGGGCTCTAAACCCGGCTCCTCCCTCCGAGGCTGTTGTCTCTGTTATCAGACGAGGCCGATATCAGCAGCTGCGCGGAGTTTGACGCCTCCGCGGGGAGAGGGGGGGGAGTCGTCACAAAAAAAGGGGGGGGGGGGGGGGCGACGCTCCCAGAATGTCACGTTTCTAATTGACATTCTTCTCCTCCCCGCCACAGACAAGGTGAGACACGCCGGTGTGTGTGTGTGTGTGTGTGAAGGGGGGTTGTGTGTGGGGGGGAAGAAGATGGTGTGAAGTAGGTGGAGGGGGGGAGGGTGGGGGGTTTGAGCTGCTGGAGAAGAATCGCAGGTTTCTGTAAAGCAGAGTTCTGTGCCGTTTTGTGGTCTTCACTTGACAACTCTACAAAGTTGCTCCCCAAGTCACACCCGGGAACATATCGACCACCGCGACCGCGACCTGTGGCAGTTCTGTGTGGACATCCCTACCAACCATTCAGCAGCTCTCCCTGTCCTCAGAGGATCCTGCCAGGTGTGTCGTGTTAAAAGGAGGAGGCCCGCGTCGGTGCGGCCCAGTCCGGGTCCACCCAGGTCAACGTGCAGTGCGGTCGGCCACTCATACGGGTCACCTGCCTCGTCGCCGAGCGTGGGCGTGGCGCCGGCCAGGAGGCCCGTCGGAGCTCCAGAGAGCCAGGTTCATGAACCTGGAGAGAGCGTGACAGCCCCCTGAGCCAGAGGCTGCCAGAGCCTCACACAAAGCCTGGGGGCGGCCGAGCCCTCCCTCTCCCTCCCTCTCCCTCCCTCTCCCTCCCTCTCCCTCCCTCTCCCTCCCTCTCCCTCTCCCTCCCTCTCCCCCTCCCTCTCCCTCTCTCTCTCCCCCCCTCCCCCTCCCCCTCCCCCCTCCCCCTCCCCCTCCCCCTCCCCCTCCCCCTCCCCCTCCCCCTCCCCCTCCCCCTCCCCCTCCCCCTCTCCCACCCTCTCCCTCTCACGCACCTACCGCTCTCCATGACATCATCCGCCGCTTCGTTAGGACGCCCTGCAACCCTGAGCTATAAAGAAGCAGATTACAGATCCATTTTTCTGTTTGTTTTTTTTATGTGAGGTTTTGTGAGTTTGATTGTTCCCTGTGGGAATCACACACGGAACTGGTTGTCCACTATTGTACACCAGGAGTTGGGCTGGGGCTGGGGCTGGGGCTGGGGCCGGGGCCGGGGTGTTTGATTTCAACTGAAAGTCTTGAGGCCTAACAATGGTAAAACAAGAAGTGGTGTTCTCATACGTCCCCAGTGCACCTCTGGGGAACCCTGGTATGTAAATCTAACAGCCCTGGCAAAGAGTGCTGCCCAAGGCTGTATACTGTCCACACAACAACATGGCTCCACACTGGCAGCACCAGAGAGGGAGTCCTGCCAGAGCATCCACTGAGAAGCTGTACAGCTTTATTCATTGTTTCACGAGAAGTTTATTGAGGTGAACGGCGAAGACATGGCAAAGTGAAACCTCAGACAGAAACACACTCAAAGTCATCTGATGTGGAGTTGGTTTCACAGCATGGAGGCCATTACCATCCTTCTGCTTTTGGTGGTGAGAGAGCGAGAGAGAGAGAGAGAGAGAGAGAGAGAGAGAGAGAGAGAGAGAGAGAGAGAGAGAGAGAGAGAGAGAGAGAGAGAGAGAGAGAGAGAGAGAGCGTTTTGATTTCTCACAGTTGGTGGGTTGTTACGGTTACGGGATCCTGCATGTCTCTCGCTCAGAGCAACCTCCTAAACTTTTCTCTCTCTGTCTTCCATGTCGCCAACTTTCTCTCTCTCTCTCTCTCTCTCTCTCTCTCTCTCTCTCTCTCTCTCTCTCTCTCTCTCTCTCTCACTCTCTCTCTCTCTCTCTCTCACTCTCTCTCTCTCTCTCTCTCTCTCTCTCTCTCTCTCTCTCTCTCTCTCTCTCTCTCTCTCTCTCTCTCTTTCCTAATATCTTTGCTATCTACAACAGGTCCATAAAAGGTACTATCTTGAAGTATTTTGCCCAATAAAAGATTCAACTGAAAAACAAACTAAATAGGGTTCCCTGAACTGAAGAACGCTGAACTGGAGAACCTTTCACGGTTCTCAGAAGCGCTCTTTCCTCCATGACTCCAAGCGGAAAAGCCAAACCCAGATCCACACAGTAAAACTCTCCGACCGTCCACCCAGCCTGCACAGGCACGGAGAACACTGTCCTGGCTTGTTAAAGTCGCTACACGGAAAACAACATCAAAACCTCCCACATGTGAAGCATGTGACTTTATTTGTCACGGGCCCTAGAAGTCACACTTGGCGCAAAAAAAAAAAAAAAAAAGAAACGAAGGATGGTAGGGAAGCTCGCTGTGCTGAAGGCACATTTCTGTTCCAATTTAGCAGAAAATATGTTGGACTCGCCTCCCACTCCTTCCCAGCTGGAAACAGTCAAGGCTTTAGGGTCGAGCTTTTTATTCCCAGTTGACTTTAACAGATCGTACTGCATGCACGTGGTTATAATTTAGTCCAATCCCGCTGCTTACAATGATTCGCCAGCATGTGTCTGCACAAACACATTTGTTTTTGGAGTTATTAGCTGAGTCGGGAGTGAGAGGGACCCCAGCCTCGTAGGCGAGGCTCAGGGGGGCTGATGGAGAGGCTGTGGGGGCAGGGAGGGACAGAGAGAAGTTTCGGGGGACAGGAAGAGGGGTCTTGGGGGGTAGGGAGAGAGGTTTCGGGGCTAGGAAGAGATGCTCCGGAGCCAAAAGCTCCGGGGAGGGGAGAGGGGGGTTCACCTGGCTGGAGAGCAGGCTGGACCCTCGTCTAGCTCCCCCAATGAAAACCCAGAGATATCCCAAACTGGGCTGTTCCCTTCGTACGAACACGCCGAGGGATTCCCGAGCAAGCTCTCGCTCCACACACACACCTACCCGCGGCACCCGAAATGGGCCGCATTAAGCCGACGGGACACTTGGGGTGAGACCGGCCTCACTTGGCCTCAGAGAGACCAGTGCGAGTAGAGGCTGGAGACCGTGTGGAGATGCCGCTGGGTCCTGCTGAACCCGCGAGCTGTCAGATGCGAGGGCGCTTTGATTTAGACGAGCGACTCGGAAGAAAATCAAACACACCTCTCAGGAGATTTATGTTTCTGACCTAGATCCGGCGCTCGGACCCCGGCGGTCCCTTCAACCCTGCAGCAGAGCAGCCAGGATAGACAACACAACAGCCTCGACTCGTGTCACCTCCGACAGCCTGTTTAGATAACGCCTAACCGGGTTCAACTCTGAGATGGGTTTCTGATGAGGTGGACGTGGGCTGGATGACTGGTCTGTTCCCCTCCAGAGCCCCCTTCCCCCCGGGCCACTGCTGCTCTACCTTCACCCACCCGCTGACTGGCCCCTCCACCTGGTCATAGAGCAGGTGGCCGTTTACGACCCTGCCGAGTGGAATCACTGTGGGAGACGAGCCGTGCGTCATCCCGTTGGACTTTATCACGGTCTGGGTGCGAGCCAAGCAGGACACTTTGAGTTCGGTTTATGTTTCTGATCGGCTCTGGGGCTCTTCAACCTCTCCTGTCTCTCTCTCTCGCTCTCTCTCTTTGTTTCTCTTTCTCTCTGTTTCCGTTTCTCTCTCTCGGTCTCTGGGTCTCCATGTCCTTCTTGAAGAGAGCCTGGCGCTGTCCAATTGCTTACATTCCTCTCGAGATGAGAGCCGTTCGTGTTCAACCTTGCTTTTCTCCGGGGGAAGAGGAGAGGTAGACGGGGGAGGCGAGTGGGAGGAGGGGAGAGAGGAGAGGTGGAGGGCTGGGAGGAAAGGAGAGGTAGACACGGGAGGCGAGTGGGGGGGGGGGAGTGGAGAGGTGGAGGGCTGGGAGGAGAGGTAGACGGGGGAGGCGAGTGTGGGGGGGGGGAGTGGAGAGGTGGAGGGCTGGGAGGAGAGGTAGACGGGGGAGGCGAGTGGGGGTGGGAGGATAGGTGGAGGGCTGGGAGGAGAGGTAGACGGGGGAGGCGAGTGTGGGGGGGGAGGTGGAGGGCTGGGAGGAGAGGTAGACGGGGGAGGCGAGTGTGGGGGGGGGAGGTGGAGGGCTGGGAGGAGAGGTAGACGGGGGAGGCGAGTGGGGGGGGGGAGAAGTGGAGGGCTCGGAGGAGAGGTGGAGGGCTGGGAGGAGAGCAAACGAGGGAGCGGGCGCCGTAGCTGAAGCGAGCACACCTGTTGGTGGTTTATCACTCATAAACCTCACGCCTCGTTCTCACACCTGCGGCCCGACACGCAGGAAGTCATTCGTTCGCTCACACGCGGCTGAGAGAGAGAGAGAGAGGTAGAGGGGTCTTCCCCTGGACTGTCTCCCCCCCCCCCACACACACACACACACACACACAAACACACACACAGATAGGGGTGAACATGAGTCAGGCAACAGTTCTACCCCATTAACCCTTTAACAAGGCCCAATGTCACACCCTGCCCCCCCAGACCCCCGGACCCCCCGCCCCCCCTGCTCCGGCCCTGCCATCAGGAAGATCAGAGTGGGTCTCCAGGGTCAAAAGTGGACGCCACAGTGGGAGGGAGATGGCTACGACACGGTCTTGGCTTCACATATGGTCCCCACTACAACACCTCCGACATCAAAGCCCCCTTCCCCCAACGCGCCGACCCCCAGCCCCCACCTTCCATTCCCCCTTCCCGGCATTCGTTCAGCCAACACACACACACACACACCACCTATCCTTCACCCCACCTCACCCCTTCCACAACCCTCTATCGCCTCCCCCGCCCCCCCCCCCCTCCTTGCCCGTCCTCGCTCATCCTCGCCCCTCTTCTGTTCCCCTCTCCCTCGCCCCTCCTCCCCTCGCGTGGGATCGATTGGCGACCGTCTCTACAAATGTGGTGTCGTCGTCACTTCCAGCGATGTCAAGATGTCGGAAAGGTTTCCCCCGAAAAGCAAACAGCTCGGCCACATACGATCAGCCGTCAATCGAGATTCGACCAACGATCACGAACAGAAGGGTCTCATCTAATAACACTCATCATTCCACACCGAACGGCATGACGACTGGCAACACAGACCAGCATGTCTCGCGAAACACATCGGGATATCGAAGCGCAGGCGCGACGCCTCCGATGATGACGGTCTTTTAGAGGAACCGTGGATGTGTTTGTGGCGGTGGGGCGTCAGAGAGAAGACAGACCACTGCCACTAGAGCACTAACTCCTGGGTGTTGCCATTGAACCGGGATGTGAAGAACCAGTCTCAGCTGGTACTGAGCCAGGGCTGGGAGCCTTCTGATCCCTGTGTTGGGACAGAGGGGGGGGGCGGGGGGGTGTGGGGGGGGGGGGCTGTGGGGGGGCGGGGGGGGGGAACAGACAGGCCTGAAGAACCAAACCCGAAGCGTAAAGTGAGCGACAGCAGTTGAGATGAGAGTTCATCTCGCCGTGTGTGTTTCTGGGTGTCGAGACATAACTGGGAGTTGAGACGGTGCATGTGTGTGTGTGTGGGGTTAGATAATGTGATACGGAAGGGATTAGATGAACAGGTGGGCACCCTGCCATCCTCAGCCATGGGTGGCATGACGGGGCCGCAGGGGTGGCGATGCAGAGAGAGACCCGCCCACCCGGCAGGCGCCGACACGCTGCCGCTACGCACCCCGCCGCTACCGACACACAACCAATGAGTTGTCGTGCACTGACAGTTGTTATGGGTCGCAGGGGTGGGGCCGACACAGGGTGGAATGATGCTGTTCGTCCTGTGTGTGTGTGTGTGTGGTGTGTGTGTGTGGTGTGTGTCTGTCTGACACAGAGCTTTGCTCACCACTAAAAATACCTTTCACATTCAAGGATCTATCTTGTCCGTCGCTCTAAGCCTGAATACCGTTCAAACCGTCCACACGCGTGCGTGTGTGTATGTGTGTGATGTCATCGATGACGATAACCAGCCACAGTCGGCCCTGTCGGGCTGTTGTCCATTCCTGGGCCGGGTCGGGCCTGTCTCTGGAGCCATTAGCTTGGTAAACACGTTAGCGCCACGCGGCAACCCCCGATGCCTCACACCGATCAGTTAGGAGAGCTAGCTGACACATGTTTACACGTGGGGTGGGGGTGGGGGCGGAACAGGGGGCTGCTCAGACCTGGCTTTGCTTCAGATCAAATAGTACTGAGCTGGGGAGAAGCCAGCCAAAATGTAACAGAAGTGTACATAATGTAGGGAAAGAGGATGGAATCTGAAAAATGTTAATGGACTTTTCTCCTTGCAGTTATTTTGTTTAAGGGTGGTGAGTGGTTGGTTGGGGGGGTGGTTGGTTGGTTGGGGGGGTGGTTGGTTGGTGGGGTGGTGGTGGGGGGGGGGGTGTTGTGTACCAATCTGCTTAACACAGGTTGGTCTCAGTGTCTGGGCTCCCTGCTGGGAGGGAGGGACTCATGAGGAGCAGAGAATGCTGAAACTCACCACAACTGAGGCAAAGAAGAGTCCCCAAACAGATTAGTTACGGGGGGGGGGGGGAGAGATCCATCACCCCTCCACTGCACTCTCTCTCACACTCTCTCTCTCTCTCTCTCTCTCTCTCTCTCTCTCTCTCTCTCTCTCTCTCTCTCTCTCACACTCTCTCTCTCACACTCTCTCTCTCTCTCTCTCTCTCTCACACTCTCTCTCTCTCTCTCTCTCTCTCACACTCTCTCTCTCTCTCTCTCTCTCTCTCTCTCTCTCTCTCTCACACTCTCTCTCTCTCTCTCTCTCTCTCTCACACTCTCTCTCTCTCTCTCTCTCACACTCTCTCTCTCACACTCTCTCTCTCTCTCTCTTTCTCTCTCTCTCACTCTCTCTCTCTCTCTCTCTCTCTCTCTCTCTCACACTCTCTCTCTCTCTCTCTCTCTCTCACACTCTCTCTCTCACACACACTCTCTCTCTCTCTCTCTCTCACACTCTCTCTCTCTCTCTCTCACACTCTCTCTCTCTCTCTCTCTCTCTCACATTCTCTCTCTCTCTCTCTCTCACTCTCTCTCTCAATCTCTCTTTCTCTCTCTGCTGGCGTGCAGCAAGAGCCAAGAACACAACAGCACAGAGCCCCGAGTCGATACAAACAACGGCAAGACCAACAACAACAAGGAGAGCAGCCGCAGACGGGCCCCTACACTGGCGCAGCCGGGGGCTAGTCCCGCCGCAGCCCGGAGGGGTCCGCTTGTTGACGACTACCAAGCATGCCGGAGGGGGTGGGCGCCTCCAAAATGCTTTGTTTGCGCCCCGAAATGTCATACTCCTTCACCCACCTGATCTGAACTGTGTGACTCCGGCTGTGCTAGGCCCTCCTTCCCGCCGGGAGAGATTCATTTCATGATTGATGAGCCATCTCATTGGTTAGTCCAGATGCTACACGGCTGTATGTCTCATTCGCCCGCCCCTCCGCTCCTCTCCCTGTCTCTCTCTCTCCCCCCATCACGTTCTCTCCTCTCCCGCTGCTCCGACAGCCCTGATGTCGGGGGGCGGATGAACCTTGGAGACCTCTGTACATCCGACACGCACGCTATCTCTGTCTCTCTGTTTTCTCCTCCCTCCCTGCTTCTTCTCCCTCACTCTTTCTCTCCCTCTCTCCCTCTCCCTCTCTCTCTCTCTCTCTCTCTCTCTCTCTCTCTCTCTCCTCTCTCTCTCTCTCTCTCTCTCCCTCTCTCTCTCTCTCTCTCTCTGTCTACAGACAATGAGCTCGGCGGCAGGGTCCAGTAATAACTAGCAGGCCTGTCTGTGCCTGATTAAAAAAACACCAGGGCTTCTGTGTTCCGCAGGCCCACCAGGCTCAGCCCCTAATCCAGCCTAGAACCATCCTTGGGCTAGGCCCTAGCCCAGCCTAGAACCATCCTTGGGCTAGGCCCTAGCCCAGCCTAGAACCATCCTTGGGCCAGGCCCTAGCCCAGCCTAGAACCATCCTTGGGCCAGGCCCCAGCCCAGCCTGGGTCCATCATGACCCTGTGTTTGTGTGTGTGTGTGTGTGTCTCGGGGGAAGGGGGGGGGGGCTCCATGTCTCCTATTACCAGTCGTTGCAGATCGATGCAGAGCAGGTTCAGACACACAGAGGAACACACACAGACACGGCCAACAAGAGCAACGCTGTGGCTTACTGCAGTAACACTACACTGGCTGTTCACCCAGCCTCCTCCTCATCCTCTTCCTCCCCGGCCCCGCGCGTCGCCTTTACACCTGAGCGCTGTCGCCGTTTGAACCCTTTAACAAAACTCCCCTCTGCTCCCCTTGCGCTTCCTCTCCATTCTTCCTGTTTCCTCTCATCCCTGCGCTCCCTTCCTGTCCCCTCCTCCCCTCCTGGCCAGGGCCGGTACCTGTGAAACCTCCGATGACTCATGGTTTGTTTTAAATGCTTCTTTTGTGTTGTTGTTTTATGCACGCCACTTAGAAACGATTCCCACATTAGAATTTTTACAGCCCAATAAACTCTGGACTATGGAACCCAACTGGCTGGCCATATTTAGTAGCTTTATAAGGAAACGTCTTAAGGTGTAATTGCTATAGGCGGCTGTACTATTAAGAGAATAACGTAGGTGAGTGATACTAACTCTGCCCTGCACCAGGGGGAGAGACACTGGACCTTTTGTCTACAGCACCGCAGTTTCCAATCACCACGGGGAAATATGGAGTGTATTATAAGATTTATATAATAAGTCCATTTTATTTCACATTTCCGAAAATGAACTTTTACAGAGTGGTAAAATGTAGCCTGAAAGAAAACCATCTGTTTGGAGTTTAGGACTGCCAGCATCTGGGCTCCTCTGATGACAATGATGGAGGGTTGGGGGAGGATCCCCCCCCCCCCAACCCCCACCCCGCCCCGAGTATTCCCCTCCACACAGAGGGAGTCCACACACACACACACACACACACACGCGCGGCTCTCTACGGTGACTTGACGGATGGAAACCGGTAGAAGTGTTACAACGTTCGCCTGACTCGTCCGTGCGAAACAGATCTTCCTCAGTCAGTGCTCACACACTAGACAACTGGGGGGGGGGGGGGGAGGGGGGGGGGGAGGGGGGGGGGGGAGGGGGGGGGGGGCGTGGGTAACGAGACACTACATTCTCCATTCTCCACTCACAGACCGAGCATACATCCTGGAACAGTATACTGTCTACTTTGGGCCTAGAATATGTCGTGATTTCAAAAGTGTGAATCCTAACAATTTGGGTCGTCTTTTCTTGTGCGAGGTCAGTCGGAAGGGCCTGGCCACTTTGTTGAACCTTAGAGGGTTCTTCAGGTGGTTCTGTGGGGGGAACCCCCCCCCCCTGTGGAAACCCCTTAAGAAACCTTTCCAGGTTCTACAATATGTACAACGATGACAAAGACAACATGTAGAACTTGTCATTCTATTTATTTTTGACAGAGGGATGACTCTGGATGCAAAGTGAAACACGCACACACGCTCGCTGGGGGCAGTCGTGTGTGTGGAAGGAGGGAGGGGGGGGGGGGGGGGGCTGGGAGAGAAAGGGAACTCAGTTCCTCAGCACGGAGGCTGGGAGTCCGGTCAGGGCTAGGCTTGCAGTAATCCCTCTCAGGTGATGCAGTTCACAATCAGCCTTCTTCAACTGATCTGCTTAAATATGTTCCCCACCCCCTCCCTCCCCACCTCCAGCCCCCCCCCCCACCCCCCCCCCCTACTCTCATCCCTAAAAGCCCCTTCGCTGGTGGCTGAGCCCGCGAGGACTTGGGGCTACTGCTATTCCACACCGCCAGCCTCGGATCGCTTTTCAGCGTTTCCGTAAAGCGATCGTTCCACGGGCCGGTTGGCGCGGAAACGGACGGATGCACATCGTACAGGGTTCCTAAGAAGCAGCCAGGGCAGACGCATGGTGGAATAAGGCAGTCACACACACACACACACACACATACACACACACGACAGGACGCAGGGCTCCCATCCCGGGGATTAGCGTGGCATCATGTGAAAAAGCCTTGTTAAAAGACATGCCATCTGTGGCACTCCTTCACTTTTTCCTAGGGCAGGCCGGTGAGGCTAAGGAAACCCGGTGAGGCTGGTGGAGCTGGGGAGGCTGGTGGAGCTGGGGAGGCTGGGGAGGAAAAGTAAGCTGGTGAGGCTGGTGAGGTTGCTGAGGTCGGGTAGACTGAAGAGGCTGGGGAAGGTGGGTGAGGCCGGGGAGACTGACGAGGCTGGGGAAGGTGGGTGAGGCTGGGAAGGCAGCCTGGAGCCTGCAGCCACTTCATCAACCTATCCTGCTGGATCCAACATTAACACTTACACCCACCAACCTGGGACCCTTTCAGCTCTCAGCACATAAAGCCCTGGTTTCCATAACTCATGGTGTGTGTGTGTGTGTGTGTGTGTGTGTGTGTGTGTGTGTGTGTGTGTGTGTGTGTGTGTGTGTGTGTGTGTGTGTGTGTGTCCGCGTCGTGTATGAGAGCGAGAGACTGAGTGAGTGAGAGAGGAGGAGTAAATGAGTGAGAGAGAAACAGAGACTGAGTAAAAAGAGAGAGAGAGAGAGAGACAGAGACAAAGAGGGGGGATGGGGGACGACGACGACGACACACGTGTATATCAACTGGGAGGCGGAGCTTCGGACTCCTCCGAGACCAAAAGCTCAAAGTACTCGCTGAGGTACAAATGGGGTCCCTGTCCGATCACAAAATACAAATGACAATACGTCCCCCCAGCTCCGCCTCCTATCCGTTGCCCCTCTCTCCTGCTGGCTGGCTTGGCCATGCCCAGGCCGCACACGGTCAGCAGATGGCATCAGTCCCACGGTGTTTAAACAACCACAAAGTCCTACTCCAAACTTTACCTAGGGGTGTGATGTCATCGTGAGGAAGTAAGCCTTTGTTCGTAACGAGTGGCAATAATGCAAAGTGCAGCTAGGATGTCATTGCGAGTATCCATACCTAGGCAGTGCGGCGATGATGTCATAATGACCCGTAATACTCCAGAGTGCAGCTAGGGATGTCATTGTGAGTAGTAATAACTGCAGAGTGTAGCTATGATGTCATCCCAGGCCACGCTGGCACAGACTCCCTTGCTCTAGCAGGCGGGGGGGGGGGGGTGCATGGAGGTGTAAATTTAATACGTTTCTTCGTCTGTTTTTACAAAGGGGGGAAAACCTCTCGTTGAACTGGGGATGCAGTCGTGCGGTGTGGGAACCTGTTGAGAGAGGACCGGCCCAGAGAGAAACCTACTCTCACTCTCCCCCCACTCGTAGCCCCACTCATTATAACGGCATGATTCAATCTGCCTCCCTGACACTCCACTAGGCTAAGCTAGCCATAAATATAAACGCCAAAGGCTCGACATGTCCTGGCCAACGAATACCTTTCAGGTAAAGACATTTGTTGGTCTACACACAGGATATTTTTCTTTATGCATAAAGCACGCGTGTCTGGGGAGATGAACGTGGCCAACTCATATTGAGTTGAAGCAGAGTGCGCAGGGTTGTGGAGAGGGAGCTCGCTGAGTGCCAGACAGTGTGTATATAAAGCCGTCACTGGATTCTTGAGGGCAAGGGAAATATCCAAGCGTCGCGAGTCTATTGAACAGTGATCTCTCCCATGGACTTCTTTAAATAATCATGATGAATAGAGGTAAGGCTTGGCCGTAAGCCACCCTCCCCCCCCCCCCCCCCCCTCCCCATGCTAGCTGTCGCTCACAGTCTCGAACATGCTCGCGAACAACAGGAACCCCACCCCTCCGGAACCCCCCCCCCTCCCCCTCCCCCTCCCCACCCCCACACTTTCCCTCCAGCTGGAGTGGGTCCATGCAGACACCCCCCTGGTCTGGGGGCTGGTGGTCTGGGGGCTGGTGGTCTGGGGGCTGGTGGTCTGGGGGCTGGTGGTCTGGGGGCTGTGCTGTGTCGACTGGAGCATCCAGCTAGGGGGGCTCAGAGAGCTTACTGAAGGTCAACATGTGAACAGCTAAGCCTCATGCTGTTTTCTCAGGGTCAAATGGGCGAGTTAACCTGCTGCTCTCTCGCGCCCCCCCCCCCCCTCAACTTTTCATTCCTCTTCAAATTTCTCTTTCTCTCCATGTTTCTCTCTCCCTCTCGCTCTCCCTTTCTCTATATCTCTCTCTCACACACAATCTCTCTCACACACATACATATTAAAAGAATTATACATGATGCCCTCAAGCCAAAAAGGCATGGCCTAAACCACAAACACGCAACTACTGTTTGCTACCTCGACGACCTCTCATCATACAACATAGCTCAAAGTTGAACTGCGCCAAAAAGTTTGATCCCATTAAAAAAATGATATTACGGAGTATCTGAGATCACACAATCCTTATAGAAAATCTGAAGAGCAGAGCAACGTGTGTGCCAGTACCCCGCGGTGATTGCTTGATTATTTGCAGATGGGCAGCGGAGGGCTCGCGAAGAGCAGACTCCTCGTGGCACGCAGAGCATGGGATTAAATGTGTGATTGTCTTGCAATTTACAAGCCCCCCCCCCCCCCAACAAAAAAATGAATTGAAAGGAGGACCCTCTTAACTGCAGTCGGTACGCCCCCCTCGCGCTCTATGTCTTCTGTTCAAGATAGCATGAAATCAATGAGAATAGAATTCACACCCTTTGATTAACCTTCGCTAGTCCCCCTTGGCGCTGCCCTTAGGACCTTGCTTGTGTCGCGGAGGCACAGAGGGGGTCTGCAACAGCCGGCCAACTGGTCCCACCGTTATCTTATTCATCCCCACTCTCTGTATTTACCAAGGGGGATAAATCCCCGCGCTTCCCCAGGGGCGATTGTTATGCGGGTACCAACTGTTCAAAGATAACTCTGTGGTTATGAGATCAATTAAAACCAGCTTAGGGAGTAGGATAGGGCCAATTCACATGAGAGTGGAAGGGGCTCCCTCGGCATCTATTCATTATACAACTCTTTCTGTCTGCCCTAAGCCGCTCCACGATAGAGCAACACTAGTAGCGGCTCTGTCCCATCCCGTCGCCACACTGGAAGTTCCACATTTAATTAAAGATACAGTTCGGTCTTTGTTGGCAATGATAGCCCGACACGTTAAAGCGCTGAGATCACGGTGGAACGTGAGCAGTCTGTTTGACAAAATCTGTGCAGTGCCACTTGTGATCCTTGTATACAATCACATAAGCTCTTCTAAGAACAGGCAAGCTTGCCAGTCTCCTAACAAATATAATTTGGCGGAAAACCGCAGATGGATTTTACGCGTAAGAGGATGCTTTCAAATAATCAAATGGTCCAACTGAAGCACCGTGCTGGATAGTAAAATGACAAATTACCCAAATATAATCGATTTGCTACGATACCCAGGATTGACTTGCTGCAATGTAGACATGTAAACTCCGGCACCAAGGATCTTACCTGAGCGCACGTATACCAATCACATTTATAAACGGTAGGCCTACGAAATTCTATGCTCTGAACTACTAAACTAACCAGTCCGTGTAGGAAGTGTACCGGTACTTGTGCGGTGTACTGCTTTTCCATGTGCGCTATAACTGTCAGTGCGTAATGGATAATAGTCAATAGTTGATGTGGCTACCTGAGATTATAATTCCTCATCGTAAACGCTCCTTTCAGTTTGGCAAGAGTGTGCATAAACATAGCCCTATCAATGTGAGAGTCTACTTTAGATACATCCATTCATAATTGTTGAGGTCCAGAAAACTATTCACAACTTATTCCGTTCAACGTTCCCAGTGGTTAAGGGTGTTATACGCTGGCAACGAAAGCCTTACCTCTCTTGTTTCTTCTCCAACGAGGCGACTGCGTTTGACAGTTGCTGTACTCCATACAGTTCAACACGATAAGAGCAAAGGAGAATAGTCGAAACTGCATCTGGGCGGCTGGTCTGATGTTCCGAATGGATGTCGAATAAGAAACGCCGACGGTACTCGGGTTGTATTCTTTGATTCGGTGTCCTCCAGTTTCTTGAATGTTTCCAACGTGTCAAACATTAAACGAGCAGCGGTAACATAGTATCTCACCGCCGGATAGTATCATTTTATGAAGAAGTGCAGGGATCATTCAATCACAAAAGTCCCTTTGAAAGCTGTGGAGAGATTGATGAAGAAGGTTAAAGTGATGACAACTAACGAGATCAGCGTCTGTTAAAAACGGACAGTTGTCTTAACTGTGTTTGTAGGCTACACTAAAACGAAGAGCAACGAGATAATCCAAGCATTCTTCCCACGTGTGAATTTACGTATGCACGTTTATCAAAATAACCTACATGAAATTAACTACAACGGCGTGGTTACGTCCTTCGTACAACCCTCTAACGGAAGACAATGTGATTATAGTTTACTGGATTACAATTGACAACATAAACTACCTGCATGAATGGAAGCTTCTGTCAATTTAGGTTCCTTCCGAATACCAGAGAATGGTAGGAGCATCCAGCATCACTCTCGTTGTGAAAAGTTGTTCTTCAGAGAACAGCGGTCCGAGAATAGCGGTAATGTAGCCTATTTTCTTTCCTCGGTTGACGCGCTCCGATCTCAGTTTATTCCGTTTACCTGTGTTTCTCAGTAAAGCGGGCGCCGTCAGCGAACTCTTCTACTGCAATTTAGAGTCCATCAAATGTTCGGTTTGAATGTAGAGACTGAAATCTAGTAAAATCTCTCCAAGTGTGCATCTGCGGCGCGTAGTCGAGGTAAAGTGGTGGACTCGCACTGGTCCTGATGCTTGGGTGCTTTCTCATATAGCTGCTCTTGTGACGTGGAGATTTCTAGATGTGTGGGGCTGCTCAGATTTAGAAGCCCCCTTGGCCAGAGTGAAGGATTTTTTCTTTCTGTTAGAGATTGAGGATGTCACATTCTATTAAATTGCCCGAATCCTTTCCGAACAGAGGTGCCCCGGATACTAGATTGTATTAGGGGCCAAAGATAGCCTACCGGAGCCCTGATGGGAGAGGGAAATTAAGCAGAACAATGGGTGGGCGTTTAATCACCCGAGGTTGCGAATTCGATGACCTATGCTCTACCATCTCCTAATCCAAATGATAATAGATCGAAGTTTCACAAACACAGCCGGGACTCTTTGACTATTGTTTCCATTTCAGTATGATTAGGTTATTCCCCAAATAACTAGCTACCTGCGTAAATAAAACAGGCCTGTCGGATTTTCGTCGACGTCACCCCAAATGTGTATATGAAAGCCGAAATGACACCTGGGATGTTGGCGATGATCATTCAAGATGGACATATGAAGCTCAAAGTTAATATGGTCATTTATGGCGAATAGATAGAATCGACGGTCATGGTTCATTAAGAGCTGCTCTTAAATGTGTTGATCAATGATGATGTAAAAACGCTCAGCTCATCTAGCCTACTTTCAAGACTTAAACTTTGGTGTTTACAGTCGGTGAATACAGTCACCTACCAATCATCAAAATGACACCAAATTAGTTTTAGAACTGCGCTAATCACATCACAATTTGCTTTAATATTGGGCTACATGGACGATGGAAATAAGCGTCAACAAGTAGCCTATTGTATCGGATTGGTTTGTTTGCGACATTTCGCATCAATTCGAGGCTCTGCGTTCTGAAATTGGCTATAATCCATTCACCGATTTATTTTATTAATAATTTAAGTGCAATTAAATAGTCAGCACTATGTTCAAGTATTAAGAGTTCTTTGTAAGACAAAAGTGGTCCTTCTAACAGTGTATTTCCTGTAAGTCCATTGTTTTGCACGCAGGTCGTTTTACCTCATCATTTTTGGTTCATGATCATTCATCCCGACAATGCCACTCATGGACACGACTGTTCCTGAGATGACGACTGAGATGTAAATGCTCTACTCCGTCCGACCACTAGGTGTGGCACTTAATCTTTTATTTATTCCAGGAAATAATTTGTGTAACAGTGTTGGTTGTAAACTACACATTTGTTCGTGTCAAGTAGTTACACAGTCCAGAGTCGATGAACGGAGCAGAAGTCAACATGCATATCATATGAGGTTTATTTCAGGCGGACCTGTTTGTGTAATGTCAAGACGTTTCCAGACAGAACACAGACGATCAAACTCCACACATTTAGACAGAGAAGGGAAAAACATTAGGGCCCAGTTTCCCAGACATGGATTAAGCCTGGTCCTAGACTAAAACGGTTCATTACATTTGTATCTTACTTTAGGACTAAGCTTCCCATGTCTGGCAAACTGGGCCTAAATAATACAAATTGCAACGCCCATTCAAAATCCATCTTCGAGATCGAGATCCATCTTCCATCTTGATATGACCGAATTTCACTTGCCAAACATACTTCCACTGATTCTAGACAGAGCAACGTCTAACCTCAAGCAATAAAAAAATATATCACAATGCAAGTGTTCCATTTCATCACAGGAACAGCTTGCAAACCTGCTTTGGGGGAAAACCTCTAACATGACATAAAAAACACACACCCGGAAAATATGGACGTTTCCTCACCAAAACCGAGTGACCTTTCGCCCGGCATTGTTTGTTTATTTATTCAGAGAAGGGTGACGGCCAGTGTGGTTGGAGGGCTGCTACTCCGCTAGCCAATAGTCTGGAGCTGGTCTGGACTTGGGACTAAAACAACCTTGTAGGGGCCACTGTGAAGGTGAATGTGATGATGTGTCATGTGGCACAGGACCACTATACCAAACCCCCCCCCCCCCCCCCCCCCCACTCCCCACCTATGACAGCACACCTTCGCTGATGTCAGTGTGATGGTCTGGCTCGATGCCTTGGGAGCTATAGCTACTTTTAAGTGTGTGTGTAAGTGTGTGTGTGAGTAGGTGGAAAGAGTCATTAAAGTGGTTGAGTCGTTAATGGCTCGATATGTTCATGTTGTTCTCAGACGCAGAAATGACTGGTAGTTTGACCACCAAGCAGCCTACCTCCTCCACCCCCCCCCCCCCGGGTGTCTGACCACCAGACAGCCTACCTGCCATAGCCCCGCCTCCTCCTCTCCACTGGCCTGGACTTGACCACCAGTCACCCCGCCTTGCCATGGTGACCTGGCCACTCACACAGCAGGAGACCGGCAGACTAAACACTGCCCTGGCATTACAGTTCACACAGCAGGCAAATCACACCGGCCCACTCCCTGACTCAGTTAGGCCCATTACAACTTCATCAAGTATTACCAATACAGGGAAAGTCAGACCTCACAAACCTCAACCACCGTTGGGAATGTCCAGAAATAAAGAGACCATGGGTGAAAACGGTTTCCGAATGTGTTTTTTATTTTTTATTGAATCACCGATGACTTGAACCAAGTGCCAAAAAAGCAACATCTTTCTGCTTGGGGAACAAGTAAAAAAGAAAAATTGATGTAACAGGGTGTGAATGCTGCCTTAGAAACTGGAATTGAAAGACTCGTGTTCCGCGCGTTTTCAGAATCCGGTGTCTTGGGCGGCCCAGTTGGGAGTCTGTGGGAGCGAGGAAGACAGGACAGGTCAGACCTTACAACACGTACGACACATACGTAGAGGGGAAGTCGGTGAACCTCCACAGACATGTGTGAGCTCGTGAGTGAATGCGTGTGTCCCTGATGTCACAGCTGATTTGCGACCCCAATGGACAGCAAGTCAGGGAGTTGTTTGCAGTCTCTTTAGTGTAATGACAAATATTCCTTAATGGGGTGGTGAGGGTCGCTTTTAAAAAGGCCTGACTTGCAGCTTACTCAAACACAAAAACACAAAAGAAATGAGGGGGGGGGGGGGGGCACATGAAAAGATGACCTGCTCGAAACTCTGGGATGTTAACGCTCACATCGTTAACCTGTGCTTGGATCTGCCGTGTCGACCGTGTGTGTGTGTGTGTGGGGGGGGGGGGGGTCTGGACACGTCGAGAGGTTTATGAAATACTGCCTTGGTTTTTAAACGACAAAGTCCCACTCTCCTAATTCGCAAGGTCAAGCTGGTGGTAGTGCAGCCCCTACAGTCTACATCCCAACGTTGACTGGACCAGCTAGCCACAGGCAGACACCTGGGAGGTGGAGAGGGGAAGGGGGGGGGGGGTGCACACCAGCTCTGAGAGGGAAATGAACCTCGGCTGGTGTGTGAGAAGCCACCTAGCTGAGTCACCTATCCGGGACTGCCCTCTAAGGGGGGAACGCCTGATGTCTGCCTTGTCATTAGGGGGAGGATGAAAGGCCGGGCCCTTGCCGGAGCAGCTCCTACTGGCCCCGATGTCGTGTAAAGAGAGCCGCTGTTGATGGCCGTTCATCAACATTCCTCGGCCCTGGTCGTTTGGAGAGGGCTTTGAACTCTGGGATGGGGGGGGGACTCACGTCAGGTTCACAGGGATGGGATGACAGGCTAGGGGAACGGTAGGCTTGGTTGGGGAGGAGGAGGGTGGGGGTAAGGGAACAGTAGGCTTGGTTGGGGAGGAGGAGGGTGGGGGTAAGGGAACAGTAGGCTTGGTTAGGGATGAGGAAAGTGGAGAGTAGAGAGGGGGGGGGGGAAGTAGGCGGAGGTGAGGATGTGTGGGGGAGCCTACAGGTGGAGGAGGTGAGGGGGGGGGTGTTTGGTCTCAGGGGGGAGGTGGGTGGGGGGGGTGACTTAGCTCACCTCGTTGCGGTTACTGTGGCTGATCTTCTTCTCGATGTTCATGGCCAGCATCTGGCTCCTGAAGGACAGGTTCTTGGTCTTCTCAATCACCTGCTGGTACGGCGACACTGCGTTGTTGCCCATCACCACGTGACCCTGGCAACCAGAGCAGAGAGGGCACAGCCAATCACACCCCCGTCCCACAGACGGGTCATCGAATCACACATGGTCCCACGCCGTCCAATCACCAGGGGCCGATCACACAAACAATCCCCCCTCCCTCCCCCCCCCTAGCTGGACCAACCAGGGCTAGTCCTGGGGAAGGTAGTGGTGGTGGTGGAGGGGGGGGGGGTAATTCTAGGTCCCATCCCAGCCGAGTAAGGGATGGTTAGCTGATTACAGAGCAGCCATGCCTGGGATTGGAACAACCGATATGAAGTGGTACAACACAGAAGCTCAGGGGAGGTGAGGTATGGCGCTGACATCATACAGCCTACCCTCCAATTATACACCCCCCCCCCCCCACACACACCTCCATCTCAGCATGTGCAACTGTTCCACAGTGGAATAATAGACAAACACCAACACGCACGCACGCATCCACCCACACCCACCCACCCCAACCTGCAGAGGCTGGTTTGTTAGAAAGTTCTGCTCCTCATCAAATCAATCAATCCCCTCCCAAACCCCTTTCACAGATTGACTGATGGATTGATTGGAGGAAGAAGAGGGGAGGGAGGAGGCAGACAGGGAGGCAGCCGTACCAGCTTGGAGTCTATCTTGGCATCCAGCCGGGCGTTGCGGATGAGGTTGACGATCCATCGCTCTGCCTCCTCTGGCGTCATGTTCAGCTTGTCTGCCAGCATGCTGGGGAGAGCGGAGAGAGAGAGAGAGAAAGAGAGAGAGGGGGGGGGGAGAGATATGAGGGGGAGAGAAGGAGATTAAACATTACAGCAACAGAACTCTACAATGTGCCCGTTCTGAAACAAACGGGGGCAAAGCTTTGGAAACGTGGCATCTCCAAAGAGTGTTTGGGGTTGTGTCCAAGATCTTCAGCATGCTGGACAAATGGCCCTCGCAGACTTCTCCAGGGTCCATCGAGATATAGAGTCCATAACTAGGGGTTGACAATGCCCATATAACCAAGTAAGAGGAGGGACACTCTGTTCTGGACTATTCCGTTCTCTCAGCTCTGTGGCCACTTCGGCCTTTGATGTCCTCCCTCCTTCTCTCTCTCTCTCCCCCGCCCTCTCCCCATCTCACTCTCCACCTGGTCCCCAGTCTGCCGGGACACACCAGGACTGCTACTGTCCCCAAATGAAAGCCAGCTTGCGGAACAAGGGAGGGGTTCTTTGATAGAGCAGAGCATGGATGTGTCACTAGCGAGGCAGAGTGAGTGGGGTGTGTGAGGGTGCGAGGAGGGGGTACTCTTTGATCCAAAGCCTTTCCCTGTGCAGCTGGCTTCCCCTTGCTGCTTTTAACCTAACTAGAGCCCCTTGATACCACCCCTCCCCAGACCTTCCCCTGATTCATCCAGACCCAGATACTCCCACCCAAAACCCCTGCCCCTCTTCATTCTCCCTTTGCTGCACACAGCCCCCCCCCCCAATTCCAACTCATTTGAGAGCTCTATAAATACTCCAACCTCCTCTTTCGCCACACTCACCACCACAATTACTACAGCTCTTCATCCCACAGACCGGTCGCCACACTAGTGCAAACACACACCTTTCAACTTATTTTATTATACTCGCTAAAATAGGCACTAATTTGTGAGCGCGGTGCGGGCTTTCCTGCCTGAAAGGGGTTATGAGGCATGTAGAAAAACAATTCACCCCGCTAATGATTACTTCCTGGTTCATTAATCAGGCCGCCTGGGGCCTTCTGATGGAGCCACAGGACTGAGGAGGCCAAGCAGTGTCAGAACGAGACCCCCAAGCTCCAACACAAAAACCCCTCTCGAGGCCTAGGACCGAGCCTCAGCCCTTGGCATGAATCCAGTCCCAGCACTTGACCCCAGACCCTAGGCTAATCCTCAGACCCCCCCCCCCCCAACTCTTCCCACTGCATCAGACCCACACCTAGGGCTAGGCCATAGGCCCGGAACCTAACCCAGGGCCCCAAACCACTCACAACGAGGGTCCAGCCCCAGACAGGGCCCCAGCCCCAGCCCCCCCCCCTCCCCCAGCAGGGCTGACTCACCCGTCACTTCACTTCCATGACTTCTTTAAGACCTCCTTCCTCATAAATGTGACCATTTGGAGGTAACCTCATAAGGACCGATGTTTGGTTTACCCTCCGGCCCTTAACTCCCCCCCCTCCCACCACCCCAGTGTTCCGACAGAACAAACACATTCTCTCCTCTCTCTGACCCATTGGTCGTGGCTGAGTGTGAGTATGTGTGTGTACAAACGTGCGTGAGAGTGGTAACTGTAGCAGAGCCAGGTCCAAGGGGAGGGCTGGAATGACATCAGCGTCTGGAAGGGGCATTAGGACAGAAAGCCCAACAACAAGTCATAAACACGGTGACCTCAGCAAGAACCAGCAGAACGAGAGCTTGGCTTCCCAGTGACGAGGCAGGGCCTATCAGCACTCTGCACACCAGAGGTGATGGAAGAGAGAGGACAGGAAAGAGAGAGAGAGCGAGAGAGAACAGGATTACCTATTGATGAACACCATGACACTGTGCCTTCAAGAGGCTGAATAGAAATGGCCCTCAACCAGTTTCTTCCTCATGTGTTTGGAACTTCCGGACATGACTAGGAATCTGTGACGCTATCCAGTCCTACAACCCAGTTGTAGCGGACCACCAGAGAGAGAGAGAGCGTAACCAACCTGGCCACAAAGCTATTCGCTAGAGGGGCACGTCAATCACACGGGTCGCTGCCAACCCCCCTCCCAGCTCCGGCAGACAGCTGACGTACTTATCCGAGGCGGCGGCGGGAAACGCCGGTGTCAGAGGGGGCGACTCCCCGGGCTCATTAGCAGGGCCCCGACAAGCTGAGGTGTCAGCTGTCAGATGACGCGAGGCTGGGTCGTGATGGCCAACATGCGTCTGCCCTCAAGAGCGACACCATGGATGCTCTTGGGACCAGAGCGTACCCTGGCTAGGGCCAGGTCCAAGGCGAGTCATGCTGGCGACTAACCGGTCATTCTTCCATTTCAAATCACACAATCCCATGTGTCCGACAAAGTTGGGTACCGAGCAACAGCTTCTGAAATCCCTGCATTGTGAAGGGATCCGTTTCGGTTGCGTGTTCCACGAAGGTATTGCCCGAGCGTTCGCCTACACAGCCACACATCCCAGAAGCCCGGCCAACGATACCGATGAGGATGCAAATGGAAACAGACAGTTCTCTAGCCGCCCCCCCCCCCCCCCCCAAAGATCGAATGATTGGTGCAGATGGCCTCGGTGGGTTTGCTGGGTGGTTAAGCACATGTTAGCCACTCCCAGGGCTAGGTACGTGACACTGTCTGCTCAAGGGGCAAGTCAAACCCGGGGCCTGACCTCTGAGCGTGCAACAACGGGCATTCGACAGGGACGAGCACCGCACGGCCACGCCCCGCTCGGGAGGTAAAAGGGCAGATCTAATTGAACGCCAAGAGACACCTGGCAATGCTTTCCTGGGAACCGCCGGAAGATTTGTCTATCATTCACAAGCTGGTTCTATCTTGTTGTCCGTCCCTGAGTCAAGTCTTTACTTTAATCCCTACTTTGATCTCAACAGAAAACAGGAGGGGGGGGACGGGGACTGTGGCCAAGAGAGGGCAAGACCCCAATCCAGTTCTTCTGCACACCCTAAACTATTGACTTTTATACAGCCATGCCCCAGTCCCTTTGGGGAACCAGGATCACATTCCCTTTGACCTCTTCCAGTCCCTGGCTTCTCGGCCTTCTATTTCCGGTTGGAGGACTCCTCTGGGTCACTCCATCCGACCCACAACCGGTTGGAGATCGAGAGGGGGGGGTCGGGCTTCAGTGGGGGTGTGTGTGCGAGGGGGAGGGTTAAAGGAGAACTGGATTAGAGGTGTGTGTGTGCGCGTGGGACATCCTTAGAAGTGCCCCCTTCTCCACATGGACTCTAACCGATGCTTTGTTAAACACTACCATATGATAGCATTAGGAGATTCCAAACCATTTGGAGCAAGCCTGCTCTTGAGCTTGGGCTAGAATAGATTTTTCGAGAAAACCGAAATGACCGTGTGGTCTTTCTAATGGTTCAATTGTGAAGTGGAAAGATCTCCAATTCCAAATTCAAATACACACAACTGTATTCCCCCCCAACAGGCTACGTCTTCGGACTGTTGCTAGATCTCCCAGTGAGCGCTAGACCTATCAGGTCCTGGTGGGTCAGGTCCTGGTGGGTCAGTCAGACCATCAGTGTCATCTTTAGCTCTCAGTGGAGGCTTAAAGGCCGTCATGTCACCTTCACGTACCTAATATGTCAAATGACAGCAGCCATGCCTGAGGCCAATGGTCAAGCAAGTTACTGCCAGCAAGCAATCACTGTCAGGAGTCGCAATGTTAAACTTTGTGAATAAAACAATAACACTTCATTCAAACCAAGGAAACTCAGTCTAGACAAAATATATGGATGCAATTAGGAATACTAGACCCAGACTGAGTTTCATTTCTGCTGCCTAGGCTTTACATAAGGCCTTTCTGCATAAACTCAATTACTCCGACTTCTGGTCCAATTCTGTCCCCTGGCCGTTGGCTATGGAGGACCTAAATAAATCGGCAAACTCTTTCCTAGCCAAAAGCTGTGTAAAAAAAAAAAAAAAAAATGTAAAAAGCTAACCAAAGAATAAATAATCCTAATTAAAAACAGGCATCAGATCCATTTTACTCCATGCTTGAATGCAAAAGCTGCTGGGTATCGGGACTAATGACACGGAATTCGGGCATTCGTCAAAAATAGACGCGTTCTGTCCTTTGTCGTCACGACGCTTTAAATAAACAGGGGAACCCCTGACGCTGCTGCCTGTGTGGAGCTCCTCAACCTCAACTAACAAAGCCCTTCCTACAGGGGGGGGGGGGGGGGGGGGAGGGAGGAAAGCAGAACAATCACAATCTGACTTCCTATTTCAGTGTTCCCACTAACCTTTGTGGTCTTTAACAAGAAAATGGATCCAATTGCAGCAGGACTGCCAAGAGAGAGCCAGGACTGCTAATCAATTCCAGACAATCTGCTAGAGGAGATTTCAACAGAGCCTGTTGCATGGTTCCAACCTTGACTGCAGCCCCCCACAGCTCCATAAAGAAACCCTGAAGTCAGTCGCTTTCTTTTGCCCAAGTCATTCATTCCTCTCCATGGGTTCAACATCAGCCTATGTTAACATATTTTGAATATCTCATTCAGAGTTTTACCATGCTCAACCTGTCAAGAGTTGTTTTGTGTAGTTAAGTCTACATCACTACCAGCTTCCCCTTCTCCCCCAAGCCCTGCCTCCCCTTCTACACCAAGCCCAGCTTCCCCTTCTCCCCCAAGCCCAACCTCCCCTTCTCCCCCAAGCCCTGCCTCCCCTTCTACACCAAGCCCAGCTTCCCCTTCTCCCCCAAGCCCAACCTCCCCTTCTCCCCCAAGCCCAACCTCCCCTTCTCCCCCAAGCCCAGCTTCCCCTTCTCCCCCAAGCCCTGCCTCCCCTTCTACACCAAGCCCAGCTTCCCCTTCTCCCCCAAGCCCAACCTCCCCTTCTCCCCCAACCCCAGCTTCCCCTCTCTCCCAACCCCAGCTTCCCCTCTCTCCCAACCCCAGCCGCCCATCTCCCCCAACCCCAGCCGCCCCTCTCCCCCAAACCCAGCCGCCTCTCTCCCCCAAACCCAGCCGCCCTCTCCCCCAACCTCAGCCTCCCTCTCCCCCAAACCCAGCCTCCCCCAAACCCAGCCTCCCCCAAACCCAGCCTCCCCCAAACCCAGCCTCCCCCAAACCCAGCCTCCCCCAAACCCAGCCTCCCCCAAACCCAGCCTCCCCCAACCCCCAAACCCAGCCTCCACCCAAGCCCGGCCTCCCCTCTCCCCGCCAACCTGACCCCAAGCCCAACTTCCCCTCTCCCCCAACCCTGGCCTCCCCCATCAGAGATGCAGTCATGTGCAGAGAGGTTGGATTGTCCTGGATACTGATACATGTGTTATTTTCTCAAATGGATGCAAAAGATGCAGCCAAATCCAATAATCCATCTTAATTGCACACAATTACTATAATCTTTTTTTTTTTTCTCCCTTAATGCTCACGATAATTAGCATCGACTATTTCTGGGTTTTGGTGGATGTCCAAGGTCCATTGGTGGATGTAACAAGGATCTTTAAGGAGGAGAGAGCTGGGGTCAAGGGGGGAGACTGCAGAACTCTCTGACCTCCAACCAGTCTGAACCGGTGGAGAGGGGGGGGGGGGGGCTGTAGAGGGGCCTGAGAGCCCACCTAAACCCTGACCTCTCCCTGGGAGAACCTGGTAGGGTCTTTAAACTTTAGTGAACAGGACAACCAATGGGAGACATGGAAACAGTTATTGGTCCAAGTACCCAATCCCAAAGAAGTTACAGCGGGGTGTGGGTGTTTGTCTGAAGATGGGTCATAAACACTTATCTTTGTGGTGGTGAGGGGGCATTCCAGCAAGTTCAGTACATATCCTCTCTTTTTACAGCTGCACAGAACAAAATAAGCTCATTGGCTAATTACCCTTTTTTAATCATTTGCTATACATTCACCTGTCAGCCAGTTTATGCTTGGTCATGTATTGGCTGCTCCATAGGAGGGAGGCTATGGCTCCCTGTCGGCGGGATGGCTGTTTCTACGCTGTTGATCCAGAAACAATGATTGGATGGCTCACCTTATGCTGATACACTGGTGGATTCTGCAGAAAGTCTCAAAGATGAAGAGGCGGGCATTCTCAATGAAGTCCTCCAGGCAAGCAACCAGGAAGAAGTCATTCACCAGCACCTGGGGAGAAGAACACACGTTAGCAACACTAATATTACACCAACTGTGTCAGTTGTTTGAGTTTCTATAAAACATTGCCGGAAGGTTCTGGTAAGGTAAAACAAGTTAAGCAAGGATTGAGTTGAGAGCCTTTTGTAAGCTCATTACAGCAATCAAGATGGGCCTTTCTGAACGAGTGGCCCTAGAGAGCCGTAAAAAAAAAAAATGGCAGTAACAGGTTTCGATCTCTCCTCTTATTTGGCTTCCAAACCCTGTTCAAATTGTGGGAAAACTCCATTCACTGAAACTCAAGTCAAATTAAAACGGCGCTAAAAATCTTTTTTTTTATTTTTATACCGGGCTGAGAAGGGGAGTGGAAAGGGGGAGGGAGGGGGTCCTGGCCACATTTAAATTGTCGGGCGGTTGACTTTGGCTGAGGCCTGAAAGGAGAACTACCCCCATCTGTGAGGCAGTAATCCGGGGGCCACTCGGAGTGCTCCAAATCGACCACAAATCTTTGAATTCTACCGCCTCCACATGAAACGGTGAGCGGGTAGGGAGGCAGCCAGCCACCGGAGCGACCACGGAGGCCGTGACTTATCACCCATCATCTGGTCCAGCGGTGCAGAGCAGAGCAGGAGAACCGGCCTCGCACACCCGCGGCTCACCGGGGTCTCCAGCCTCCGCAGCACCTTTCCACGTGACATCAGCCTCGCCGACCAAGCTTGCCAAAAGCTCATGTCACTACCTACAGGCACGGCCGTATACATACACACACACACATCCAGAAGCTTCTGGGCCCATTTAGCACATCCCCCCGCCACCTTGAGACGTTAGTGATTAGACGATTCGACTACTGTAGCTGCTAGTTCACGACCCCGGCCGAGCCCCCGAAGGCCTGAGTGAAACGCTCCGGAACATTCCACAGCGGTTACAGCGCCGGAGACCGTCTTTTGAGTACCTCGTTCACATCACAGGGCTCCGTCTTCAAAAAGTCCTCCAAGCATTAACCCCGCTCTTTGTTTGCCTAAGCTTAGGGAGCGGCAATCTGCCGTCTCGTTCCGCTTGAAGAGATCCCAACTACATGGCGCTATCAGGACAGACCACATTTGAGCTATGACAACGCTTATCTAAGCCTGATAAACTCTGAACAGCTAAGTGCTCTAATTGCTGTCATCTGGGATACGGTCCCGAGATCCTCAAACACATACTGAAAGGGGGGATTCGAGAAGTTGCCAATCTCAGAGGCTCAACTGAAGGAATATGCAGGTTGTGTTTTTTTTTTTCTTTCCATCCCTCGAAAATGTTAAAGCCCCAGACATCTGACAGCCATTTCACATGGGGGGGGGGGGGGGAGAGAACACACACCCACAGGGGTGAAAACCCTAACAGGACCATTTCAACATGCCTGGGACCCTCTCACCTTTCAGCCCAGCTGGCAGCAACCATTGAAGCTAGCCTGGCAGAAGACGAGCAAACCCGCGGTCAACATGGATATCTGACTATTGCAAAAATCTGTGAATTGGCCTGTGTCGCAGCCACTCACTGTGATGTAGCCTTTCGACGTCCCACCTCTGACTCCCAATTGTTACATTACACACCAGGAACTCACTGGCGGCTATCCATTTACCTCTCAACCATTCCCTCTTTATTCTCGAAAACACACCCCGAGCTTTGATGGATGTGCTTCTTCAAGGCGTACGTCTCCTAAAAAGGCCTCTCCTGTCTTTTATTGCTTTGAAACGAGACCATTCGGTGAAACCGTTTGCAGCCCATCACAAGTTAATGCGGAGAAGCTGCAGCTTAACCTCTGGCGCACCACCCACCTCGCCGGCCTTGCGTTTGAACCCAGGGGTTTGTGTGGAACCTACTGAGCATGCCCTGAAGATGACTGACGGCTCTCCATTCCCGGGACAGAACTGAAAGCACCTGGGGGCGGCTGGGATGACACCCGGCCTCGGCGGACGCTGCGTAAACACAGCCCCGGGTAGGGCAGGTCAAAAATCCACGCTGCGGGTTCCTCAAAAGTGCGTGCAAGTGTTTAACAAGATCGGTGATGGCGGGGCGCGTGTCGTGTCTTCGCTTGAACAGGAGACAGAACTAATATTGTTGGCGGTACGTCGTCATAATGCAATGCCTCCCCCTGCGGCAATTACACAGGAAAAATCTCATTTACCCATTCCGTGCTTTGAATAGTTTTCCGTTGAAGTCGAGCTTTTTGGCTGAACGTGACCCTTGAAGTAAAAACAAATCTACACAAATGAGTTTAGTTCCTCGTTCGTTAGAGCCTGACTAGAGGAGCTGCAGGCTCTTTATATTAGCTTAAAAATAGATTAGAATGAAATGGAACCTTCAGTCAACCGCTTACATGATTTATAAACATTTACTTCTGTGAGAGCGCCATTTGATCAGGCCAGATGGTTTTCATTCTTGGGGCGTTTATCGTCCAGGAGCAGAGATGAAAAAGGGGCTAAATGGCACTGGAGTACAGCCTTTTATTCCTCCGCAGGTCCAAATTATCAAATCATTTGGGAAATCTCCATTACACTCTCATATGCAAAGACTTGACTGAGGGATCATGTTTCAGAAACCATACACAGAACCCAGCACCAATTACAACACCTGCTCAGAGTATGCGTCTGATTGCTGGCCACTGATTGGGCCTCTAGAACCTGTTTGGGCTGTGAGTAAATTAGTCATCTCTTGGGTATAGCCAATCAGAGCACCACATGATTGGCCATGAATGAGTGATGGCTTTAATTATCTCACAATTATGATGGATATCTACGGAGCTCTAACAGGCGCTGCTTTGTAAAGAAGTTCACATGGACAATCTCCATGTCCATGAGATGTGAAACAGGAATGATGGAACCGATATTAAACAATGTAGGAATGCCCTGGGGAAGAGCTTCACAGATACACAAACAGCTGGAACTTCAAGTCCCCAATTAGGAGCTACATTGGGGGGAGGTAGGTTCTGACACAAGTTGGCTTTGAACTCGGCCTCTTTCAACAGACAAGATACAGCTGGGAGACCAGTGGTGACCTGTGTATTTTGACTATCCTACTCCAGTCCAAGCTCAGAACCTGCATTTAGTCTGGACATTGTGGTAAACAGGCCATTACAAACCCAGAATGGAAATAAACGTTCCTTATGGCCTCCGATGACACAGCGACCTGACTTGAAACGTGTGTCTGCACGCCTCCGCGTGGACCTTTTCCCTATAAAAGCTTTTTACTGTTGACCGCCAGGCTGATGAACAATTACAGGCAGTCATAAAAGCTGACCAGAGCCCTGAGTCACAGGGTTTCCCAGAGAATGTACCCCGCGGAACACAGGCCACTACTGTCGGGCAACACTCAATCCCGTTATTGTCTTGTGGTGCCGTCGGTGTTCAGAATGGACACCATCGCATCAACATCTCCTGCTGCGAGCCCCGTCTGTCGCAGACAACGATTCAAAGGGCGTGGGTCGCTTTCAGTCGCATGGTGTTTTCCCACTGGGGTTTACACGGGGAAAGTGTGAGCGCGAGCCAATCCGATGGTCTGCTTATCGAGACATCTTCACGGCGGGGCCCCAGTCAAACCTGGGTTTCGATTATTTATTGAAGATGGAACTCTTCTGAAAGGAGAAGGCACTTCTCGAACGAGGGGAAAAAGCTCATCGAGATGTGACTTACCGACTCGCACTCCCGCAGTTTCTTCTGAGCGCTGTCAAAGTCAAAGTTCACGTACAGGCACTCCACAAACTCTGTGATGGGGTCTTTGTAGGTGTAGGACTCCTAAAACCAAAGAACGAACCATTACAACATCACTGTGTGTGTGTGGCTGTGTGTGTGTGTGTGTGTGTGAAGTCTGACAGTTTCTTGGAGCAATACAGTGATGGACAGAGGGGCCATGTATTTCAGTGCGTCAGTGAGGCTGTCACCCCATAATAAACCACCATGCAGTTAAAGCAGCCTCAAACAGGGTCCAACGAATTCTATCCTATTACATGAAACAATAGAAACGTCAAATTTGGAGGACCGCAGCCGCATAAAGCCAGACGGTGCACGGCCTTGAATAAAAACACCAGTTCAGAACTTCCCCCTTTGGTTCTTCCAAAGCCATGTTTGGGAGCCTCTCAGACCAGGTTTACAGGGCCAAGGAGCATGGTGGGAGCAAGGAGCACATGTTTTAGTGATTACCCACAGCCCACTGAGACGGCACTTATTTAGATTTCGGAGCCATTGATCTCGGAAGAAGCTACTGTCATTGGCCGGGAGGTGGGTGGATGGGGGTGAGAGACATCGGTACACTACAATCATGGCGTCCACAGCCATTATTCAAAACCTAATGGGTTCAAGACTTCTTCAGCCAGGGCCAGAGCACCCCCCCCCCCCCGCTTCTAGGCTGGGGAGATTTTTGCCTTTACCTGCTGAATGACCTTCACCAGGTCCTTGAGGACCTGCCTGCGCTTGCGGACGTCCTTGTTGGTGATGACGGCAGTGGTCAGGTACCTCAGGATGTGGGGGCACATCGTCTGGATGGCGTTCAGGTACCTGGGGGAGGATGGAAAGGAGGGGGGGGGGGGGGGGTGTTCAAAGGTGAGTCTCTAATACAAAGCTGCTGTGAAGGCCTCATAGCCTTCAGTTCTCCTCGGTGCGCGGTCAACGCACGCCGCCCTCGAGCCCCCCCTGCATTTAACATGACAATCTTCCCAGCCGTGCAGACCTGCCCCTGTGGGCCCGACACTGTGGGCCCAGGCTCCGAGGGCTGCCTTTCAACAGGGGGCCTGTGTGAGAGGAGGACAAGGGGTGGGGGGGTAGAGAGAGAGACAGAGAGAGAGACAGAGAGAGAGAGAAAAGGAAACCCAGGCTAGCAGATACAGATCAGTGACCTGCCCAGTAGCTGAAACCCTATAGCTCAGGGCCTTGTTGTTGAAGCACAGGTCAACTGACTCACGGCTCTGGGTTTGGGGGAGGGGGGTGCCTCCATACAGACTGATTCTAACCCCAGACAAACGTCCACACTCTGGAGGCTGCCAGAGTGAAAGGGTGAGGACCCGCGCCTTGAGAACAGCGCCGACACACGCACGCCACGCCGACGCATGTCTCGTCAGAGTGAGGGTCCGGCCAGGGTTAATGGTATGGCTACGGTCTAGATCCGTATCCAAACAGCCATCCTTGCCTGCCTGCCTGCCTGCACACACACTCCCTCCATCCTCGGCTAAATTAAATTTCAGGAGGAGGAAGTAGAGTTCCCTCCTGCGTTGGCCTCCCATGGATCAGGACACAGAAACACATGTTTTTGTGTGTGAGCAAGAGAGAGCGTTAGAGAGCAGGAGAGAGCGTTAGAGAGAAAGAGAGAGAAAGAGAGAGAAAGAGAGAGCGTTAGAGAGAAAGAGAGAGAAAGAGAGAGAAAGAGAGAGAGAGAGAGAGAGAGAGAGAGAGAGAGAAAGAGAGAGAAAGAGAGAGAAAGAGAGAGAAAGAGAGAGAGAGAGAGTGCGTTGTACTAGGGTTTAAGTAGCTGGAACAATTAAAGGGACAAGGGGGCCTGTGGCACTTGTGATGTTGGGTCTAAAAACGGCAGCGGTGAGCAGAGAGCGGCCGCCAGCCCGGAGTGACGGAGCCCTCTCTACCCCCCCCCCCCCCCCACCCTCCAGCCCCCCCACCCCCCTCCTACGCCTTTGTAGTTGTGTGACTCGGTGGCGGACCACAACACTCGGGCACTGTGTTCCTGATTAACTTACACCTCCTTCCCTTCCCGGCGGGGCTCCCGTGGCCCCCGCCAGGCCAGCGTGACTCATGCTGCCGTCTCTGGGGGTCGCTCAGGGAGAGCACTCGGTCGCCGGGCCCCGATCAGGTTACGTCATCGTCTCAGGGTTTGGGGGGGCGGGTGGAGGGGCAACAACACTGCGGTGCGGGGGGGGAATGCAGCCGAGGCACGCGGCCAAGGAAAGACTCAGAGCCCCCTTCTATCCTCCGTCGCAGCAAATAACCCAGAAGAGGGTGAAGGTCCGGTAGTGGGAGGAACAAACAAACAACAAAATACTAAGAGGGACAAAATGAGACAGAAAAAGGGGCAGGAGAGAAGGACACGGAATAGAACAACGGTTCTATTTCACAAGCCAATCAGGGACGGGGATGATTTAGCAAAGGCTTGAGTGGACCCCAGCTAGGAGCCAGAGTGCCGAGATAACGTTACTACCACAGTATTATCTTCCCTGGCAGCACCTGCACCTCAGCATGGAGCTGAAACCTCTTCCCAGACGCCCTTGGACTAACAAAAAAGGTTCTGGTCAGCTTCTGCTGACGGTGGAGGTGGGGGAGGTCAGGTAGGGCTGAGGAGGTGGGGGAGGTCAGGTAGGGCTGAGGAGGTGGGGGAGGTCAGGTAGGGCTGAGGAGGTGGGAGAGGGGTTGAGCTGCCAAGCCTCATAGTGGAAGCATGTTGTTTCTAGACTGTGAAACAGCAAAGCAACCGAAACTACCTCAAGTTTGTCCACAAAGACGTCTGGTGTGAGCTTTTCACAAGTAATTATTGGCTAGCCTTAATTTCCATCGTCAAGCTTAAGCTTTTTTTTTTTTTTTTTTTTTCAAACGGAGTGAAACTCAAGAGAAGCAGACATCCCTGTGTGCTGTGTTGTGGTAACTAGTTGCCCTCTGTGGGGCACGATCATCTGTTCAATTACACTAAAAACTGAAGGGGGGGGGGTGGGGGGGTGGGGGCGGTGGGGAGTTTTGAAAAAGTTGGTGTGAGTTTAACACAATGTATCAAGTTTCCGATCTGGGATACACATGGCTCAAATCTCCGCTTCAGGAGTAAACAGACCACACAAAAACAGACTAAAACCACTTAAAAAATACCAGGAAGGGTTTGAAGCAGCAGTGAGCCCCCCCCCCCCCCCTCTCTTCTCCAAAACACTATTAAGAGAAAACGGTTCTCTTTTCAAATTCAAGTCTGACTTATAAAACGCATCGAAGTTCTCTCCAGATCTCTCAGGACCAGGACCAGGCTGCCAGTTGAACCACGGGAAGCCCATTAGGGCCTCCTGTCCTGGGGCCAACCCCCGAGCCCTGGGGTTCAGCTGGGGTGTGGGCACCCCCACACCCCCCCCCCCCCCCCTTACAGCCCTCTGGGTCTAATCCACCCTCAGGCCTAGTGGACGATCACGGCTACTGCAGCTCTGGGACTGGAGGCATCGCACAGTTCATACGGACATCTGGACCACATACACTTTGGTGTTACACCTCGGCTCAAGCTGGGAGATTGATGACCTTGTTAGGTCCGGGGGGGGGGGGGGTTCCTTCCAGAGCAGAACGGGCTGTGTGCGAGGGCCGGGGCGCTGGGAGGAGCAGCCCCTGGAGCTGGCCAGGATGGGTCAGGGTGTTTGGGAAAGGACGACTCACTGGGGCTGGTAGAGGAAGAGGTCGATGATGTTGTCCCTCCCTTTGGGGTGGTTGAAGAACACGAAGAGAGACCAGTGGATCAGCCAGGTCCGCTGCTGCAGGGACTGGAGAGGAGAGCTTACAGACTGCAGAGAGAGAGCCAGGGGGAGAAAGAGAGCAATAACCATAAGAAATCGTTCTAGATTGAGAACCACGTGTTCAGACCAATTTCGACAAGTTCAGAGAGGCGACACGAAAATCGATTTACGTTCTCTTCCAAGTAAAGAATTCCCCACCCTGTTCCCAAACGTCCACCCAATTAAGAATTCTAAATACATCCACATAACTGCTCAATTTAAACCTTGTCTATGAAAATGAGAGAGAGCAAGAGAGAGAGAAAGAGGGGGCTCTTAACCACAGCAGTGCTTAGCTGCAACATGAAGCAGCCAATATGAGAGTCTATGTAAGGGAATCCAAGTGCTGTATCAAATTCTGAGAGCTGGGGCATTTACGTTGTTATCGATAGTCTCTCTCAGGCGGGTGAGGTCTTCCATGGCAGCCTCCCAGTTCTGCATCAGGATTTCGGAGGCCAGCTTCCCCCACAGGGAGCTCAGCGCGTTCCTGTCCGTGGCGGGCACCTGGGGAGAGACAACAAGGTAACACTGGTTAGACCTGGAGCAGGTAGCAAGGTGACACTGGTTAGACCTGGAGCAGGTAGCAAGGTGACACTGGTTAGACCTGGAGCAGGTAGCAAGGTGACACTGGTTAGACCTGGAGCAGGTAGCAAGGTGACACTGGTTAGACCTGGAGCTGGTAACAAGGTGACACTGGTTAGACCTGGAGCAGGTAGCCAGGTAACAATGGTTAGACCTGGGGCAGGTAGCCAGGTAACAATGGTTAGACCTGGAGCAGGTAGCCAGGTAACACTGGTTAGACCTGGAGCAGGTGGCAAGCTGACACTAGTTAGACCTGGAGCAGGTAGCCAGGTAACACTGGTTAGACCTGGAGCAGGTAGCCAGGCAACACTGGTTAGACCTGGAGCAGGTAGCCAGGCAACACTGGTTAGACCTGGAGCAGGTAGCCAGACAACACTGGTTAGACCTGGAGCAGGTAGCCAGACAACACTGGTTAGACCTGGAGCAGGTAGCCAGACAACACTGGTTAGACCTGGAGCAGGTAGCCAGGTAACACTGGTTAGACCTGGAGCAGGTGGCAAGCTGACACTAGTTAAGACCTGGAGCAGGTAGCCAGGTAACACTGGTTAGACCTGGAGCAGGTAGCCAGGTAACACTGGTTAGACCTGGAGCAGGTAGCAAGGGGACACTGGTTAGACCTGGAGCAGGTAGCAAGGGGACACTGGTACACTTAAAGGAGAAGAATTTCACCGACAACAGAATAACAGGCCTCTGAATGGCCTGGAAGACCAAATTCTGATAAAGGACTCTGCAGACATCTGCCTTCTTGGACAGAAAGAGAGGGGGGGGCAGGGGTGGGGGAGTGCTAGTTTGGCTTCAGTGGCACGTCTGTGCACAGTGCAGTGCCTTCTCTTATTTATACTGGATAAATGGATTACGTTATGTCATCTTGAGGGAATGGGGCCTGACAGAATGAGAGAAATGGATCATGAAAGACTGTTTAGCTTTTTATAAAACCTAATTTGCAGCACTTGGAGATACAGCAACCGCCGCATTGCAGATGACTGGCCTCCGCGATCCTTACAGATTACCACGGTAACTAGAGGCATATTTGAAGCATGTGTGCGCTCTCCGTACAAACGTGCAAGTGCTAAAACGTTTGGTTAGACCGTGTTTACTTTATGCTGCAAGTCTTGAAAAATGTGCAGGGTGGTAAATGGTCTGGAGAAGACACAATACTAAATATAGGCCTGGAGTATCTCCGCTTCAGTCACTTTCCGGTACTCCATCTATGTCTGGGTTTAAGAGGGGCCTCCATCACTTCACTTAACCCTGCCTGGGTGGACTGCCAGCCCATTTGCTCCCACTCCTTTCCCAACCTACCAACCAGACTGGACAGGGTTGAAGACGTCCATAGGTTAAGCTGGGACATTGCCAAAGCCAAACTACAATCGGATCTAATCTCATTTTGTTGGTTGCATCTGATCACAGTTGCACGTGTGCGAGATCGGATAGGATCTCACTCACGTCTCTTCCACGTCTGCCGCAGTCATGCGATCTAAGCAGAATTAACAAGCTGCACTGCCACTGAGGAAGAATAACAAATAGTGTTGAGGGAGGGAGGGAGGGAGGGAGGGAGGGAGGGAGGGAGGGAGGGAGGGAGGGAGGGAGGGAGGGAGGGAGGGAGGGAGGGAGGGAGGGAGGGAGGGAGGGAGGGAGGGAGGGAGGGAGGGAGGGAGGGAGGGAGGGAGGGAGGGAGGGAGGGAGGGAGGGAGGGAGGGAGGGAGGGAGGGAGCTCGTGTCTCAGAGGGGAGTGCCCCTTCCCGGTACCTATTGACTCCATCCTGACCCGTGGACTAGCCCTTATCAAATGCCAAATCCTCTTGACTCTGCCTGACCCCTGGGACTAGCCTTTAAGGAAGCCTGGGTACAGAATGAGGGGGGCTTCAAATCAAGGGCTCTCCTGCTTCTGCTGGTTCAGGGGAACATGTCAGTGGGCTTTGATCATCTCGGCTGGAGATGGGGGGGGGGGGCGCAGACAGAAACAGAGCCATCAAAGTGACAGCTGGGAGAGGGCTTTTCTAACAAGCTGAAATGATGAATCAGGAGCTAGCTAGCTAGCAAGGCGTTCTCCTCAGCATCTGGAGGTGTTCAACATGTACTTGAAGCCGGAGGAGTCATTTCTTCGTATAAACAAACCGCGATGTTTGGAGGCTTGATTGGAATGAAAAATGAAGAATCAGGAATCTGGAAATATCCCCCAGGAAACATTTCTGATTGGACATCAAGCTTTTTTGGTCACTCTACGGACCTGGTGTATCCAGGGTATGGTTTGTGTGGTCCAACGCCTGATTTTCCACCTGTAGCCGGCTTCTGTTAGGCCTTGCTTCATTAACAAAATAGCAAGTCTTCGGGATTAGTGTTCCACTATGTTTTCGGCCGGTTGAAACGCGAGGATAATAAAATTGTGATGATCTCCTTTCAATTGGTGAGGGAGAAAAACATCCTGGGGAATTAGGTCCTTTTCTTCAGACAACAGTTATCGTAAGCCAGCTGTGTTGAAATACGAGCTGATACTAACGAAAGACATCTTGACGGGGATATCCATCCTCAAATAGGTCACGGGCTACTGGTTCTGATTACCACAAGAAGAGGGACGAAAAACAAACAAAAATGAGGAGGTAATGAAAGGCAGGCAGGGACGTCTCTGCAGTTCAGGGATTACCATCCTGTGGCTCGAGAGGCGGGGCTGCCACTGACGCTCCTGGGAAACGTGGTCCTGCAACAACCCGCGATGACAGCAGGCGCAGTGACATGAGTCAAGCAGGAAGTCAGGCAGGGTGTGTGCTGCGTGGCCACAGGAAGCCAGACGCTGGCCGCACACCCCCTCAACCCTCGGACAGGCAGCAGCATGGGGCTGTGACACTCGAGATTACCGGCTGGAGGGGAGATCAGGGTACGGTTTCTATCATGCTCTCTGATGGAGACGAGATGATCATTCAATGTAGGGGATTTCTCTCTGAGCCAAAAATACATTCTGGTACACAGGTGACAGCGGTGGGGGGGGATTCTTTAGCAAAAATATTTTTTTGAAAACATAAAAAAAAAATATAAAAAAAAAAAAGATTATATTGATTAGGAATACAAAAGCAGCCATCTTAATCCATCCATCACTTGACTTCTTTGACCAAAGAACAACCAGGACTCCACCAAAATGACTTTTAAAGTACAGAAGTCATAAGAATGATCAGCGTGGCAGTGTAGGGAGGAGGGGCCAACCTCTCTGCCAATAGAAAAGGTCAGTGTTTCATCTTTAGAAGTGTTTTGTTTTGTTTGTTTTCCACCCCTCCTCCTCCTCCTCCTCCTCTTGGAAGTCCCAGCCTGCCATGTTTGGCCGGCCTCCAGGTCATTATGGCAGCTCTCGACACACTGCCTGGCTTTCACTGCTGGCCACGCTGGAATAGGCTCAATACCTGGCTTTTTCCAGAAGTTACCTTAAGTTTCCATTGGTTCGCGAAGTAGGGGCACATTTTCGCTGACTGACCAGCAACAATAAATTGACTGTGCTTGGGAGCCGTCGGGACACTCAATCTTTATTCCCAACATCCAATCCCTGCATTAACTGATGATATGAATAAGTTGCTCTTTTCGCGCTAGGCCACACTGTAACAGGACCCCAGGACTGGATTTTGCAAGGCTGGCTTCCTTCATTTAACTGACTGGCTTTCCCACGTTAAACGACTTATGGTGCCTCACCTCTCCCATAAGGGGGAATGAGGGGAGGGGGGGTGGAAAGATGGGAGGTCCACTGCACACCAAGAGAGTGGAGAACAGGAGAGGCATAAAGACTCGCCCCCCGATGAAATCCATTTCTCCTTTTCTCAGAAAGCATTAGCATTGTCAGGCTAAGCAACAAGATCCGGTTACAGAGTCCGTTCTGGCCCTGAGTCTCAAATAAGGGGGCTAACGATTGGAGGGGTAAAAATCAACGCTGGAACCAAAGTCAACATACCACTGTCAGGGCAATTTTGGTTTATTTAGGCAAAGTTGCAAACCCGTAAACAACCATTTTAAAGGGGGTTGCACATCTGTTGCATGCTTTTGTAGTTACTTTGGGGTTTGGGAGTGGGGTGGAGGAAATTGTGTTTGAGAGTCCTTATCATCTTGTCGGGGGATGTCTAGTGTGACAGCATAAAGGAGACAACCAATCACAGAGTGAGCAACTGCTTTAGGTTAGGAGTTTTGTTTACAGTTTCAGAGCTGCTGCCAAGAACTTCAGGACATGTCAAGGACCATCACGGGGCTCTTCCTACAGTCACTAACATTGTCATGGAAACAATGAACACCACAGGCCAATTAAGAGGAGGAACGCAAGTTTTATGTTCCTTATTCTAATCAACGTGAAAACTGATGCTTATATTCTTGGTCTTTCAAATTCGGCTTTTGACTTTTACCACAAAGACAAACAAAAACAAAAAATGACATTTTCCCAAAGCCCTGGTGGCGTCCTACTTAGCGGCTAAGAGACGGACATTCCTCCAGACGAGTGTTAGGTCTACAACCATTACAATCTCTATTTCCCCTCTATAGCGCTTTCTGGTCTAGAGAGAGCCAGTGCTGCTCCTACAGTCCTGCCTTCTGTCCGCTCTCACTGTAGTTCATCTTTCACTCATTTCTGAGGGCAGCGGGAGTGAAGCCACAAACACCAGGGCCCCAGCAATGAGTCCTTTGTTTACAGAGGAAATAAGAAGTACGCATGTGTAACGCAGATCCTGCCAGTACTCTCAGTGAACTGTAATTATCTTCCCCCGCAAAACCTTCTTTGGTATTATCTGATTTCCAAACTATGTCACTGATGAAAATCATTTAATCCCCATGCACCTCTCTCTCCCTCCTCATCTCCAAACGAAGCCCGAGTGGGACGTGCTGGTACAACGGGTACAGGGAGGAGATGGAAAAAGAGAGAGAAAGAGCACCTAATTAAGTGAACCTGTTCGGCATCCACTTAGCGATGACCAGTTCTGCTTGTATCCTCCCCTCAACCCGCCGTGATGGATTACATAACTCATAGGCACTCGGGGGGGGCTCAAGGATCTACACAAGGAGCTATCTGGCTGCAGCCTTCAAATCAATAAGCTCTCCGGAGAAACTCGGCCGGAGGACTCAAGACAGATTACAAAGTCTGCCGCTGAACGCTTGGCCCCGGAAGAAAAAGAAAGCTAGCCGAGTCCTTGGACAACAGTCTCTCCTAACACTGGGGGACGTGCGGGGAATTTCACGGGGAATAACGTCAGCTTCTCACAGGCAATTACTGATCAGGGCTTTTTTCCCCCCTCTTCCAGCTCCTCTCAAGTCTACTTGGCTTTGAGTAAATTGAAGTAATCTGTCAAAAACAATATGGCTGTGTGCAATTTCATTTTTCACTACGAAACGGCGCCAAAGAGATTTTAAAGAATGGGGTAATGCCAGGAATGCCAAGTTCCATAATAGATTATAGCACTTATATTCTGTTATTCAGACTGTCTGGAACTTGACACATCACATGGTTAACAACGATCGAAGACAAAATAGATCAATTTCTGTGTAAAATGTAGATAAGCGTCTTGTTTTCTCTGTTTAAACACACAGTACAGAAGCCTGTGTCCAACGTGTGAATGGGTCCTTTCCAACTTTACATCACAATATCCAATCTCTAGCGTTATGAAAGCCGCTTCATTGAAGAGGCAATTCATTGATGTGGAAAGTACCAACCAAGAAGCCAAACTTGAGAGTCGCAGCCTGTAATTGATGGGCATGCACTGATGCTTTGGAGGAAGGGGGCCATTCATCTTGATCCCATCGTTTCTCATTAGTGAGTGATGTTCCTACTTACCAAGACGCGGAAAAAGTACAGGTACTCAGCGGCTCCAGAGTAGTTTCCACACTCATACTGAAACTTGGCGTATCGGTACAGGGTGTCCAGGTACTCTTGGCGGAACTGGAGGATAAAACAAAAACACTTCTCAATGACCCTGACAGGACACGAAACGACATTCAGGATTCTCTTTAATTACGATCTCACACATATTCACACGCACACACCCACATCAGTTCTGGATTTGTGGTAGGGGTCAGGGCTGAAGCTAGGGCTAGGCGTGGCTTCGGAGGTGCACTGAGGACAGGGTGCGGGGTCAGCAGGGTGGTGGGGTGGGAAGCGACCAGCGGAGGGCCGAGCATCACACCAAATATAGAATCTCCGGCATTCTTGCGGCCAGACCCACGGGTCCCAAGCTGTTCCGTTTATTCTTGAAAATCCACCGCAGAATGCAAAAGTCCGCAGAATTTTTGCAAGCCATAAAAACCCCGAAAACGAGTTAAGGTTTTTGGGAAGTCATTTCACGTCTCTCTGCTTGAGCCGCCGCTCCCTCTGCACCACCCCCAAACAACCACGGGTTCACTGAGGAGTCATGGGAAATGCTGCGGAGAAGTGAGATGTCAGCAGAGAGGGCCAACTTACGCTGTGTTTCTCCGCCAGATAGTCAAAGAGCATTCGTCCATCCCTAAAAAAAAATAAAAAAAGACAGTGGTACCGTTAGTTTTAATTTAATTGGAGTCAACAGTTGGCTGGTGTTAGGCTGAAGTATTTGGAAACTCATTCAGGTGTGTTTTTTTCCATTTGTAGTAGGGGAGCAATGGGTACAAAGAATCCCATTTCATATTTAAACAGGGTTGACCGGCTGTTTATGTATGTGTGTCTGCCTAAGCTAGCCACGTCCAACAGACATTTGATTTTTTTTTATGTGTAACTGCAGACCTTAAGCATCTAACAAGATTTGCTTACGACTAAATTCCACAGTTCTTTGCGGTATAATAAAGGGGGATGCATCAATATCAAGCCATGTCTGACCTAACGACCCAGGCATCTACAAACATCTCAAGAGGCCAAAAGATCTTCAGTATGGTGAGGCTGCATGACCATAGCCTATGATAGTGGAGGGATAGAGCAGGGTCTTAAACGGCCATTTAACATTTGAACAGGACGGCACCTCTAGTCTGTCCAAAGGGCTGAGGTGGAATACCAGAACCAGTGGGAGGTCCCTGGCTCAAGGATCCGTTTCCATTGCATCCAAACAACAGGATAATGATTATGCAGAAATTGTTTTATGGCATCGTTTCATTGCAAAGCTGGTCTATGGATTATTGAAGCCATCAACTGTGATGCAGGTCTACTGGTGAGCATCATTGTAAATCGTTCCAGAAAAGATTAGCTCTTCAGTGCCCAGAACCATTTACAGTAATTTTTTTTGCAGGGATTTGCTAAAAAAGTTGTTTGTTCATTTTATGTCCAGGATGATCCTGAGTGAAGGTCTACAGGCCAACCGTGTCAAACTCACAGCCCCATTTTGTAGATGATAAAATGGACTACTAATTATGGCTGCTGACTGCCCTTTGGTTTGAAAACACAAGATTGCAGTGATCTGTGACAAGTCCCCTACAGTTTTATAAATCCTATAGAGTAAAAAGAAATCCCTCTATAGGAAGATCCCTCCTCTTTCGCTGAAAGAGAGATTATCCACAAACTGACAAGGATGCTCTCGGCACAAGTCAGCAAATCAAGGTTCATGGCTGGAATTGCATGGCTTTAAATATCACGTTCCAACTGCATTTTAAGCTGTTTACTTTCGTAAAGCCATCTCGAAACAGACCTTGGCAAGTGGTTGAAATATAATTTTTGTGAGCCGTGGAAAGAATACTTTAATTGAAGCAAAACATTCTAATCACAGAGCTTCACAAAAAATAAATGCTTGAGTAAAGGAATCTGCAGACAGTAGGATCAGGGTCTGTATTCTTGTTCAAAAGCAAACTAACAAAGTGAGGTATGATATTTTGCCAACTGTTTGATTACAAATCCCCCCTAATGAAGCCTCACAGGATATAGCAAGCGAGACCACTAAATAATACCGTGCTGGGATTTCAAAAGACACATTACGGGTTCTACACAAACACAGGCCAAAATCCAATGATTAAGAACATTATTGTATGTCGAGTGTGTGTGTGTGTGTGCGTGCGTGTGTGTGTGTGCGTGCGTGCATGCGTGTGCAGCGTACCTAGTGGACTGCATCTGCCTGGTGGTCTCTGGATCCTCGAACATCTTGACGATGGGCTCGGTCTCAGACTGCAGCTGCTTCAGCTGGGCCACGACGGTTGTCCTCTTCTCTCTGAGGGCTGCAGGGCACAGGTGGTCAGGAGGACATCCTGTGCAGCTAAACCTCACGAGTATGGCGTTTTCAAATCACTAAATGTATCCTGGCGTTAACTGAAGTCAACTGCTGATTGGCACAAGTTACCTGTGCTCATTTGCATAGCATAACACCCCCCTGCGCTTTCGATTAAGCCGAGGAGCACCAGAATTTACATATCCACACACACATTAGGACACCTGCACTGATGGTCCCTGATCACCTTCCCATCTATTTTACATGTCATTTGAAAGTTTTGCTTTGGATAACATTTACTAAGTGAATTTAATAAATACAATTGTCATAGCTATCATTGTGTGTGACACTATGCACACAAACTACTTACAGTGGGGGATTTCCTTGTCTGGGAACAGGTTCTTGTACACATCCATGGCGAAGTCCACCATGTTGGTTTCGCTGAGTAGATCCAGTTTGCCATGGAGAAGCTCCTTTTCATTATAGATCTGTGTGCAGAGAAGGTTGAAAAACGTTACGCTTTAGAATATGACTTTTAGGCAAGAGGACATCTTCATGGTGTGTAAGCTGCCTTGGGTTAAAACAGGGTGTCGGACTGCAACCTCATCCACTTGCTCCAATAAATATTGTACGGTTGCTGCTCGTCAGCTCAATTAGTAGAGTTAAACCCTTAATAAAGCAGCGTCTAGCTGTCACGAGTGGAATAATGAAGGCAACACCACTGAAGGCAATTGCGTATTTAGATAGCATTTCCAGACCGAGACCAATACTAGGCTAGTTACTGTAGCGTTAACAGTGCCTTCCTAAAAGTGCTAACGTTAGCAAACAGCTAACCATATAATGATCAATTCAGTCTTTTACGATTAAGTGATGTACTTAGTCTTGGAAATGTCGTCGTTGCAACTTAAGTCATCAGCGCCAGTAAACTCGCTTGGCAAAACAAATATCAAACCGAACGTTTGAGCAGTTGAGAAGATGGTTAGCTCAGTGCGAGGCCTTGTTTGCTAGCTAGCGGTACTACTAGCAAGCTAGCCCCATCCGGCGCTCTTCTGATATTACCAACTAGCGATCATTGAGGCGACAGAGCTAAGTAGCTGTACATTACCATGTGAAAGTGAGCTTACATGAGATAGGATAGTCCATTGAAAGACGTATGGGATTTCGTGCTTAAATACATGTGTAGTACATATGAATAATTTATCTTTGCTACCTAAATAAGCAATTTAAGATTGCTAGAAGAGAAAGGTACAACAACCATGTTGGAAAAAAATTGATGGAACAACTGATATAAGCTACCTAGTAGCTAGCTGCACTGGCGGGTTCACCCGATGGTTTTAACCAGTGTGTTCAAGGCTATTTTAGATTCTAGATGGCAAATGCCAATCGTTTAACAAGTTATTGGTCAGCTAATGATGTCACATAACACGTAGAATATAAGTGTGTAGCCTACAACATCAAGCCGGGTTCTAGCTTGCTGTGTGGCGTTAACTGGCTAAGCTGTGTGTGTCATCATGGATGGCTCACACACGTGGCCCCATACCTTTTTCCCAACGTTCTCTATACTTTCTCGACGGTATTTTAGAACACACAGCGAAAGAAGAAAACAAAAAGCACATACCTCCTTTACAGACAAGAATTCCAATAAAGGAAAAACGAGATGTCTGTCCAAAAAGTGGGCAATTTTGGTGGTCAGATCGTATTCCGCCATCTTGCCTGACTAAAAGGAAGTAGAAACGACATCCGATTTAGTGAAGAACCAATCAGTATCAGACAGTATTGGCAACTTCAGCGTCATCATTTGCAAAATAGATTGTACTTTGCCATAACATAGGATCAAAATAGTCATACTATATTCATAAATAAATAATTAATGAAATACAAAAATAGATAGTTGAAGTTATCATTCATATAGAATAAGTGGCACATTATTATGACATATTTTGACAGTGTCACCTTTCACAATGATGCTACCATATTTATTTGAAAATGCAACAATCTATTTCATTATGTCAAAGATCATCATGGCATAATCCATTTAATGATATCCTTGAACATTTCATTATGACCTTTTGGCATATGACTCATGGTTGATTTTTAAAATATCATGACTATTTTCATCACACAATGACACAATTGGTATCTCCACTTTTCCTTCATAAACATATGCTACAGTCATATGTTTTCAATTTTTTTTAAATGCTACACTTCAGTGTGCATATCCCTGTACAAAAATAACCAATGAAAATGATTCACCTGGGCAGTGGGAGTTTATGACGTTTTTTGTTATGAGATCATGCTTCATATTCAGTGTAATGTCCTACCGTTGTGTTGTAAAGGGTTTGAGGGTATCTCACATGAGGACTTTCGCTGTATATCATCTCTAGAGTGCACACGCTCATGTATGAGAATGTGTGTTCAGCTTTTCTCCTCCACAGGCCTACTCAGAAAGAAGCATGACTGGGTGTAGTAAACCTTTCAAGACTCCCATAACTCGCATATAGTGTTGATACAATGAAACATTTCATTTATGAAGAGGGGAACTTGTTGAATTTTAAAACATTGGGCCTCCTTCAACCCCCACTTTTCCCAAGCAGACAAGTTTGAGGGAATGTGAAGTCCAGAGGGGGAGACACATCCCTGAAAACTCCCCCCAAAACGTTTTGGAGTTTCCTGAAGAATTAGAAATCATTACATTTTCCTAATAATTATCGAAACAAATAATTACCTTTCTATTTCGGTCACTCGGTTTTCCGTCACTGCTCAGAGTCAGAATGCTGTTACTGTCCAGCTAAGCTCCCCCCACCCCCACCCCTTCTTCAGCAGCTGCCTCATAAAAATGTCCATGTGCCCACCATACCCAGGAGAGCAGAGCCAATATCAGCTACTAAATGGTCCATCTCTAATAGGTTCCACTACTACCTTGTTTACTTGACAACCACACGGCACTGTCCTGTATGCCCAAACAATCCCCTCCTTGTTACTGCAGAGTTCACTCTTTCTCTCCGTCCCCCTCCCGACTGCAGGTAGAAATGAGTCATAAACAGACAGCACTCACCGTGGCAGGCCTGTTTTACTGGGTGCTTCTGACACAGCCAGCACTGGCACAATGTCAGTACTCTTTGAAAAAATGCGAGAGAAAAACACCAGCACCGCTGAAGACTCCTTTGTGTCCTGTCCCAAAGGGCTCCCAGCTAAGTTTTCAAGCAAAGGGGCCTTTCACATCGATCGGATGGTAGAAATAAGAGCAGGAGAGCAACAGGACACAGTCTGTGTTTGGATAGTTCAGGGAAAAGCTGAAATAGCCCCAACGAAGCAAAGTTCTTACACATTCGGATTCTCACAGTCAATAAACAACATTAGCCATTCTTTACTTTTCAAAACAGAAGAATGGTTTTGGGCTCTGCAGTCACTACTAATGGGTGCTAGATTCTCATCTTTCAAAGGAAATACCAGATGACCTCTCACTCAACTACCCTGCCTAAGTTGGCAAGTTCTTCACACTATACCGAAAATAGCTGTTCTGTTTTACAGCAAACACTTTTCTAGAAGTTGGATGACTGTGGAATGGGATGCATTAATTTGATGAAAACTGAGCCAAATTTTGCTTACTGCTTGGACGACTTTGGCACATTTTGCTAACTTGGCAATTATACAACTTCGGAGTCGGTCCATGAAAATGCCTGTGAAATGATTAGATGGTTATATATGAAGAAATTACAGCTATTACTAAGTGGTTTTGTTTAACTGATGAAAGTTCACAATGTATTGGTTTCTAATCCTCTAGCATAACATTTAAAGAAATATGTATCCTGTTTTGTGATACCACGTAGTGACATGTAACATATTCCAAGATGCATGTCATGTGTTAAATGAACAGAAGTGTCACAATGGAAACTGTGCAGAGAGTTCAAGATCCACGAGGCAATCAGGCTGAGAGAACAAATGCAAAGACTTGCTAGATATGGAATTTTAAGGAATAGGAAAAACGACATGTTGAAAGCCAAAGGATATTTTTTAAATTGGTTAAATATCCCAGACAAAATCCAAATTCACAAAAAACCTTGAAGTCAAAACATGAATTCAAAGGCCGTATTGTGCCGTATTCTCCTGTTTCCACCATTTTTCATAATGGAGGGCCCTTGGGGAGTAGATTGTGGGAAAAATCCAAGCAACGCTCATCCAAACATAGAATGAGTTTCCTGTTATAAAGAAACGTATTCTTTCTAAATGTATTTAAATCCTAGAACTTACCTACTTTCGATGGAAATGCCCCCAAAACCCTAAAACTAACCCAGAATACATTTAAAAACCCTAGGATAAGTAGTTGAATGCTGTTCTGGTGTTCCCAACTGAAAGGTCACAGGTAAGTTGAAGTCGCTCAAAGCTGGGCTCAAGGGACTCCAAATGTGACTGCGTCAAAGTAGATTCTACTCTCTGTTGAGCCAGTCACCCATGTCCTTTGAGCTGGACCACCGAGACAGCACTGGGAGCCATTGCACAGCATAAGGTAAACCTCACCATAACTTGACTACTACAACAGTGTCTAAGGGGGATGCAGGGTGGTCTCCAAATAGTTTACAGTCTACCATTGCCAAGTTGCTTCTCTGTCAACCAAACCAACATGCAGAGGCACAGGGAACCTTGCTAATGAGGAGTTTCCAGTGTGTCGCACAAATGCCCGCTCCATGCTGCTAAGCTAATGAACAAAGAGGTCAAGAGAAGGAGCTTGCTTGTTAAACAGCCCAGAAATCTGGCGTCAGTCTCATACACCCTCACGTTTACATCTCTATTTCCTCTCAGATTAAAGTGGTGTGAAAGTATGTTTGTGAAAGCTACAGTACAGGCCGCCAGGCATTTGCCGACTGTGAGGTTTCTTGACCGCACATGATCCATGTGTCTATGTTTCTCCATCCAAAACAAGAACATAGTCGGTAACATGAACACATTTCAGCATGCAAAAAAGCAATCTATCACTTGACATGTGTGTCTTTCAGAGAGAGAAATACTCTAATTGGATACAAAGGGCCAACCGTGAAAGGCCAAACATTCCATCAAAAACCTCAGCTCTCCAGTTCCCTGAAAGCCCATCTCTGTCAACTACCGAGTCCAAGAGAGGGATGGGAGAAGACACTGCCAAAGACACCCACCACCATCCTTGCTCCCTAATATCTGTCAAAAGATAAATCGATACAATCTGAAGACTAATGCTGCTGTGCCGGTTGCTACAATTCCAAGCGTCTCCTCTCTGAATCCGAATGCCAGTATCTCATATGAATTTCAATTAATCTTTTGTAGGCTTTTTAGATATGCATCACCTCGCTCACAGTGCGTGTCAGGTTATAAATCAGCAGCCCACAGTCCTGATCCAGAGCCCAGTGCTGACATCAGCAGCGTCGTATTCAATGGCACCAGGATCGAGGTTATCGACCAAGCCAGGGGGCCAAAAAACAATACAAACTCACAGCTAGCACCCAACAGCACCCAAGCATAGCAGAACATCTGCTTAGCACATGTCATCTTTACACAAAGAATAACATTTAAATGCTCCTCCAGCCCTGGTGAGCTCTCAGATGGCCATGTGGTCATCCCTCTCTGAAGACAGGGAGGTTGTGTGTGGGGTAGTTATCACGTAAATTGATGTGATGCCGTAATCCTTAGACTATCCACTGCAGACATATTACCCACCAAAATAAGAGTGGCCAAAAAGAATATTGTCAGCCCCCCCATCCTATCTCGCAAAACCCTGTTCCCATGATATGCATAGCTTGATTTCCCCACTACAATTTTCTCTAAAAACATGACATTACAGGCAATGCTGTGCGCTCTCCAAATTTGTGGTCATGGACATTCTCACCGGAAAAGAGAAGAGAAATCCAATCGCTCCAGGTCCAATCGCTCCAGGTCATGCTGTTTAGCCATGTCTTCCACTGAAGAAAAGATGGGATTCGTTTACACTTATTCATCTGGACGACTGGATTTCGAGCATAATTGCAGTTGCACGTATTTATGTAACTCAGTCGAGGCCTCTAAAGAAAACCACTCTCAAAAAATAATTGGGGGAAAGTGATTAGGAGAGTGAACAAGGGCCTTAACTTCTCTGAATGGTAAACCTCAACACAGACCCCCAGAGAGGATGTAGAAGTGTTCCATGTTTCAAGCTGTAACAATAGCTAGGGGGTCACAGGTCAAACCACTAGAGCTACAGATACAGTTACCACGAAAGAAGCCTGTCTGTGAGGGTAGAACTATAACTCAAACAGGGGACCTTTTTCCTCATCATCTCAGTGACTGCCAGGGTTCAGTCTCACCTTGTTTGGAATATTTCAGGGGTTCCTGTTTTGACAAAATGGCAGTTTAGCATGTCTGCATCGCAGGACAAGAGCAAGGGCCGTAGAGGAAGTACTATAGGGCGGGCTGATGTGAATCCCTTTCTTAAATGAAATTTAATGAGAAAGAACGACGGCCATTAAACCCAATACAGTAACACATAATGTAGTCAGTGCAGTAATACACCACTCCACCATGAACAACACTCCACTGCACAAGGTGCCTAGGGACCAATACAGCCAAAGCTTCTTACTGTGTGAGTAACATCAATTACCAGAGGGGGGAGGGGTGGGGGGGCGGCATCTGACAAAGGACTGAATATTGTTCTTGGCACTTAGACCAAGGAGGAGAAAGAAAGAGAGAGAGAGAGAGAGAGAGAGAGAGAGAGAGAGAGAGAGAGAGAGAGAGAGAGAGAGAGAGAGAGAGAGAGAGAGAGAGAGAGAGAGAGAGAGAGAGAGAGAGAGAGAGAGAGCGCCAAATAGTGATATGCCACCATTTCCTGCTCTGGGCCTCTAACTCAGGATATGAGTGAGGTCAAAGGTGGATCATCAATAGCTCCGGCACACTGAAGTCATCTGTATTGAGTGATTCATGGTGAGCTGAACACAACTTGTTCGGACAGGGCTCCTAATCAGATTTCAAAGAAAACACAGCACTGCTGACTCCAGAGGGTTGAAACCAAACATTGGTACTAATTGCATCTGTCTTCATTTTCCGCAACCGTGTGACACCAACAAAAACGAGAAAGTTGGAAAGAGAAGGAGCAGCTTGAAAACCGCAGAGAGTACCTAAAACTCACCTCACATTTCAGTTAATTACAGTTCCTCTCACAGATTGCCAACTCTGATTGCTTCTGTCAGAAATCATAATATAAAGCCTCTGCAAGCCTTCTCCTGTAAGCCTTCAGACATGGAGACCGAAGGGAAAAACATATATGCCGGATCTTGAATGTGCCATATGTGGGTCTCTGGGAGCCTGGAACCTCCCTCCATGTAAGCAACAGTCACGGAGCACAATTTAAGTTTTCAGACTGTTGCTATTGATCACTCCTCATCGTGCCATGTCTGTCTGACAGCATAGCTCTAACATAAACAGACCTCAAACTCTTAAACACGTGTCAAAACACGGCAGAATGTCATCAAGTCTGTGCCGTCCATCAATCAGTAGCCATCCGTCAATTAAAGTGAGCTTGTAAAGAAAAGCAGGAGGCGTTCCGTTCGGAAGAGAAACAGTACCTCATCAGAACATGTCTTGTTCACACAAACGTCTCCAGACTTTCCCTTTCAGCCTTTTTTTTTCATGAAAGGGCACCGTGCCCCTTTTTGACATTACGGCGGCTTTGGGTGGTAACTGCCTCCCTGTGTTGAGGTTCCTGTTTCCCCTCCAGCCTGGATGCAGGTGCTTGTCCTGCTGACAGGGTTACAGGCCGCTAGTTAAACCAGAGGCCTTTACCATCACGCTCAGTCATCCTCTGAGTCAGCTCTCTATACTGCCTCCCCTCTCAGGCCCCCAGGTCTGGTCTGGGACAGGTCAGGAGCAGGCCGTGGCTCTCGTACAGTAAACGGACGGGCAGACAGGGGAAAGCCCTTTACCCCGAAGGACAGTGTTTGCTTGTTTTAATGTGGTCGCCTCAGTATTTGGGTTTCCAGCAAAAACCCGACCACATATCAACTGACAGCCATGTGCAGACAAGCCCACGGATCGCTTGAGATGAACGTAACTTAAACCGCACACAATGTTATTTTTCGTTTCCCTGACAGAGATGATGACATATCATAGTTCTAGTGCACTTGTGCCCAATAACAACCACGGCTTAACATTTTACAATAAAAGTGCCCTGCGGGCAAACGCAACCCTGCTGTGTTTCAACAATAGCGCAACAGAGCTTCTTCAGTGCAGTAAGTAAGCAGCACTGCAGATGATGACATCAGTCCCGGGAAATGTCTTCGTAAGCGGGTTTGTGCTCAGTTTGCCTCGACAAGTGCGTAATGTGGTAGTGGAGGAGAGTGTGTAACACACACAGATAGACCACTGGGATCCACAGGGGCCCCTGAAGGGGGAAACCAGGAAAAGAGGGCGAGAAAGAAAACAAGACTGAGATGTGCTTCAAATTCACTTTTCCCTTTCAGGAGCTGATGTGGATGGATACTGTATTACAGGCAGTTGTATGAGGCCGTTTTCCTCAAGAGCTGACTGGATCTTCAGTCTTTTGTCACTTTTGTCACAGGCATGTTCTTGACACTGACCACCAAAATATTTTTAGAACTATTTACTTCTGATCCTTGATCTTCTGCTGTTCTTTGTATACACACATGTGTGACTTAAAAAGCAAACCGCTACTTGATATATATATATATGTATATATATATATATATATATATATATATATATATATATATATATATATATATATATATATTGAATACATATATTGAATATTATGTAACATAAATCATTATTATTTAAAAATAAATATTTGTATTATATGTTTACAGGCAGGTTATTAAACAACTCATGCCACCAATGCCCAACGTGTTTTCGTGTTAGTTTCAAGTTGAATGTAATTACATGCAACTACATATAACTACATTCAGAATCTGAATTGTTCTACAAACGCAGAGAGACAGAGATATATAGACAGAGAGAGGGAGTTGGTTCTTACTGTACTGTAAAAGTAAAATCACTTGTCAATGTTGTCGAGGTGGGCGGGCAGTTCGTTGGGTCATCCTCGTAGGGATTAGTTTGTACAGATAAGCCACGCCTACACGGCGTTACCAGGTCAACGACGTAGATAGCTAGCTTTCTGCTGTCAAAGAAAGATGGCGTCCGTGTCAGAATTATACGATGTATCCTGGGAAGGTAAACAAAGAAATGCACACTTTGACACACACTAAAGCAGCGTTATTCAACAAATGAGGGTTTGTGAACTTCTTCCATAGTCAGAATTAGTTGTGGTGTAGTTGTCTTTGACCTCGTTCGATTGACGAGCTAATTATGCTGCACTCCGTCTTGCTAAGTAGCTAGCAAGCTAGCTAGGGGTTACCAGTTAAGCCAGCATCATCGTGTCTCTTAGCAGACCTGTCATTGCACGATTTGGATTGATAGCTAGCTGGCGTAAGTATTGATGCATCTATATTTAAAATGTGTTTCCCCCACCTTCGCTACTTCTAAGTGACATTGGTGTTGCTCTTGTGTCGGGTATCACTGCAGTATGAAAGCGTCATGAACATGCCATGATGGGACTAAGCTAGCTAGCTAGCTAGCTACCTAGCTCAGCATTAACGTTAGCCCGCACAAGAGGCTAGCTGCTCCTGTACTAGTAGTAACTCTAACCGGATGTTAGCGATGAAGGGCTGGTCAGATTGGCGGTCATCATAGTCATAAGCTAACAGTAATTAGTTAAGAAATAACTTAGAAAGCAATAGCTCATGTTGGGCTTTCTAACTTTGTAGCTATCAGCTTCACGATAGCCCAGTAAACGATGTAGTCCCTGCCGTCACCACCTTCTCAAGTGTCTCATTCGTCTGGGTGACTGGGACTCCCCATAAGTCTAATGTGCTGAGAGAGTCGCAGGTCGCTAAAGCTGCCCTTGTAGCAGAGCAAACACCCACACAGTGAGTGACCACAGCTGATAATCATTAGTCGGTAACTGTAACTACGTATATGCTTTTCTGTGTATTGTTTAATTCTGCCCAAAGAGATGCGTGACAAGCTGAGGAAATGGAGAGATGAGAATTACAGGAACAGCGAGCAGATTGTGGATGTTGGGGAAGAGCTAATCGCTGAGCACTCGTCAAAACTGGGAGATGACAGTAAGTACACAAACATCAAATCCAGCCTCGTCATTTGAACTATTTGCAGGTAAAGCCATCCATTTTCATAAGTCGAAGCACTAGTCAATGTGAACACACCTAAAAGGTGTGATTTATGAACGAAGCTGTTCCACAGATTAAGAGCAAAAATGTAGTCCGAAAAAGGTGAGCTTCCATGAAACTGCAGCAGAGACTTAGGGCAAGCCTAACAACTTGACATAATTATATTTGTTTCTGCCAGTATTTTCCAAAACATCATTGACTTGATCACAGTGAACTTGAAGCCAGAACACCGTCCTCACACAGGGTGAAAACATGCCAAACAGTCAGCACTATATCATGTGTGTACAGACTGCTTTGGTTTGTGGTCGCAATGTTGGATGATTGCTAACACAGGTTGTAGTCTGAAGCCCAGGCCCCGCAATTGATTTAGGCTTGTCACGATTGGCCAGGCAGGCGCCGTGGCAGATGAAGAGATCCAAGAGGAGACCCGGCCTCTCTGAAAGATCTCTCCCCTGCGGTGTGGAACCAGAGAATCTGAATGTTCCTCTACACAGGCCCAAACAAACAATGGTGTTTATACAGCTTGAGCGCCTATCTGGAGAGATGGCAGCATAGTATTATTAGTGGAGGTTTTGTCTTCAGCACTACAATCTCGTAAACTAGAATTTCTCAGCAGAGCACGGGTTCCCAGACTAGCAGAGCGCTCAGGTCTGACCTGTGAAAATAGTGGGGGAGGGATTCTTAATGAATATGACCCTGGTGCGTTTGACGCTTGTTTCTCTCTCTGTCTGACAGTCAGCCTTTCCTTTGGGACATTTCTACAGACCGGCAATGCTTGACTGGGGTGGCTAGGGCAACTCCAAATGAGCCGGTGTTTATTCTTGCTGTGGAACCGCACTCCAGTGCAGGATGTATCAAAATGGTTTTACTGATCTGTGGGCATCTATGACGCCCCCTCTGTGACATTGCTCGTAAAAAGGGCTAAACTCGTACGATTTGATTCACGTGGTTGAAGAAAACAACATCCCATATGATTGTTACACTTGAGTAGGCCTAATCCACAGACCCCAACCAGCTCTGTATAAACATATCAAAGGAACTGTGCCTTCCTGCTTAACAGCCCTGTGCGACTCCAGCAGTCATTATGATTCATGCAGCCTTTAAAGAGTGGGGTAAACACTTAACACGCCCTGCTTTTATTGAAACCAGCTCTTTAAATTGGCTATGAAACAAGAGGGCAATTATCAAAACAAGAGTGGGAATCATAAAATACAACAACAACTAAAAAAAAAACTCCAGAAAACACTCGAGGCGTTTGTTTGTCTTGGCATATCAGTTTTCATGTCATGTCGGGTTTTTATTGTTTGTTCTCAATTAACAGGGAGAGCACGGCTTGGCAGAGCCACTTGTCAAAACAAGACAGCTCTGACGTTTAGCATTAATTCAATTAATCGGAGCCATTAGCCAAAGCTGTTTTGTCAGTGTGTCTGATACTGTAACAGTTGAGTGATTGAATAAGCATTTCATCTTTATTGCAAACTGCCCCGGGTGAAATGAGTTAGGGGAGATGATTGACTTTATGAGGAACGCGTCACCCTGTGGCTCAGCCCTGCCGGAGCACCCCGCCGGGACAGGGCAGGGGACGGGATGTAGACCGAGGGAACGGCCTGATTTCAGATTTTCCTTCTCACTGTTTGCAGCCCTCTCGTCCGCTAATGGACATGTTGCATGGATCACGAGTTTTGTTCCTGGTGGTTCCGCATGCACAGCCACAGCGAGTTAGACAAGTGGAAAGTGAATTGGGCTATTGATATAACATGTGTTACGAATAGCTTAAGCTGTCAAGACGTCATTCGTCCGCTGCCAGGCTCCGGTTTGCGTTGGAAGAAGCGAGGTGCGGCGTTGTAGACAGGACCTGCAACACAACAAGCCATCGACGCGTCTATTCATCATCTCTTAGATGTTACACTTGACATTTAACTGGAGGGCGAATTAAACTCAAATTTAAACCCTTCTCTCCCTGTCTCATCCTTCCCTCCATCCCTTCCTCCCCTCCCTTCTTCCCTCTTTCCTTTCCTGTTTCCTGTGCCCAGTTTGGGTAATCTATGAGCAGGTGATGATAGCCGCGCTGGACTGCAGTCGGGATGACTTGGCCTGGGTGAGTTCCTACTGTCAGAACTGAAGCCTCCTCCCACACCCAGTGCCCTCCAGCCTATCACTCACACGAGAGAGCCACCCCAATAACTCCAACTTCCAAATGTGACATAAAAAAAAAGAAAAGAAAAGAAAAAAGAAGCAAAAAAAAACTTTTGTCCAACAAAGTATGATCCTGTCTGTACTTTGGAAAAACAATTTGCTGAGCTGTGGGATATGGTAGTGTTAAAAAAGAAGGACTCCAGAAGCACATAGCTGGTGTTCATGAGGCAAAGCCCTCATTTACAGTGTTGGGCTTATCCCCGATGAGTCATCTGCCAGACCCCCGGTTTGTTGGAAGGGAAAAAACAACAGTGCTTCTCCCTCGTTCGATGGTATTGAGTCAAATGGTACATGAGAAACAGGTGTCTGAGAAAGCAAGGGGTGATGGTTTGTGTGCGTAAATGGGGGCTCGTTTAACTACCCTTGTGGGGATGGACCCCACAAGCATAGGAAAATAACCAAAGATTTACCTTGTGGGTACTATTTCTAGGGAAAGGGGTTAGAGTTAGAATTACATTAAGCACTGGGGTTTGGAGTTAAGGATGGTTAAGGTTCAGTTTAGGGAAAGAAGGATTTTGAATCGGACTGAATTGTCACTACAGGGACAGCTAAACTTTCCTCTGTGTGTATATTTTCCAACGTGAGTTTGTTTGTTCATCACGGTGTATTGAGTGTTTCTGTCTGTACTCTTAACGTGAGTGTGTGTGTGTGTGTGTGTGTGTGCATCAGGGTGTTGGAGAGTGTGTGTGTAACCTCAGCCAGCAGCAGCTGCCTAACCAGTCCTCTTTGCCCACTTCCCTGCAGACCTGCCTGCAGGAGCTGAAGAGGCAGTTTCCAGGCAGCCACAGAGTCAAGCGGCTAACAGGCATGCGGCTGGAAGCTCTGGAGAAGTAAGCACCCTTACAGTAACGTGTGTGTGTGTTTGCGTGGGTGGGTGGGTGGGTTTTTATGTGTGCACGTCTCAGAACTAGGGAGTGTAAGCAGATCCTAAGTGGCAGCCCACTATTGTGTGTGTGTGTGTGTGTGTGGCGGCGGCGGCGGCGGCCGCGATGGATTTCTACTGGAACACTCTGTTCCCCTGGTTAAAAAAGAAGCATGGTGGATGGTTGGATAGTCCTGTGGCCCTCTTCCCTCAGTGAGGGAATCCCCAGGAGGAAGTGGTCTGATGCCCTCTGTTATTCTGGGGGTCCCTCTATGCTCCTGTTTCTCTTTCTCCATCCCCCCCCCCCCTTCTCTCTCTCTCCTTCTCTCTCTCTCTCTCTCTCCCTCTCTCCCTCCCTCCCCCGTCTTGTTGTGTTTTGGTTTTGCGTGAGCTGACTATTGGAGAGAGAAGGGCCTGTAAATATTGACATGTCGCCACAGCACCAGCCTCCTTCCCTGCTCGCCACTGTTTTATTTTCAACTCTGCAATTCCTAAAAAAGAGAGACAGAGAGCGTGAGAGAGGAAGATAAACAGGGGTATTACTCACAGCCCAGCCTAGGTAGGGGTAATTCTATCTGTTCTATCTGACCTCCTACTCCTGGCCAGACGGGTGGTGGGTTGTGTGTGTGTTGGGGGTGTGTTTGTGTTGGGTGTGTGTGTGTGTGTGTGGGGGGGGGGGGTGGTGGTGTTGCTGTGTCAGGGCTGAGGTGATAATTGAGAGCGATTGCTACTACTTTGTCACATTGAATAAACACACTCGCAGGGCCTGAATTGGAAAACACAGGAATGACAGCGATTCGAAGCAAACACGCGCGCACACATCGCATTGAGCCCTAAGTGAAATAAAGCGAATCAAAGTGTGTGGCGAGCAGCCGCCCGATGCCCCGTGAGATGTGCCAGCATGCCGCTGCGGGGCAGACAGACGAGGTGGGCGTGAGGGCGGGCGGGGCCCTGGAAGCGGAGCCTCCCTGGGATAATAGGAACCAGCTCTGCTTCTGTTGCAGGCCGTCTGTGGGCGCAGCGAGGCAGGTTTTGATCACCCAGCCCCTGCTCTAGCTGCTAAAGCCTTCGCCTTCACAGATTGGCCCTGGTAAAAAAAAAAAAAAAAAAAAAAAAGAATACTAAAAAAAAATTGGAATTTGGGAATCATCCCCGAATTGTGATTGGACATGACAAGTGGAGTGCACACGCCTCCCCACCGCTCTGTCTCTTGCCGGATTCCGAATCGTATGATTTGATATTTACAGCTCATAGCTTCTTTTTCTCAGACCTCACATACATAGCGTTGTTGGATATAGGCCAATATAGTGCTCATGGATGAGAGAGTTGCCCAGTCTGAATGGCAGGAGGATTGCAAGGGGTTATGTAACACGTGTACCGTTACCAAAGTGACTGAATGGGCTGTAAACAGAGTCCTGATTGGCCCTGAGCTGTATTTGATTTGATACAATCTCGTTCTCTGGCTGGACTTGCTAGGCTGTGCGTCGTTAAACCTACTGATGTGTTTCCTTCTTTTCGTGTGTTTTGTAGGTACGAAGAGGCCAGCAAGCACTATGATGCTATCCTTCAAGATGACCCCACCAACACGGTAAGGAGGAGTCCTGGGTTCACATCCCTGGTGACTGTGTCCTGGGTTCACATCGATGGTGACTGTGTCCTGGGTTCACATCCCTGGTGACTGTGTCCTGGGTACACATCCCTGGTGACTGTCCTGGGTTCACATCCATGGTGACTGTGTCCTGGGTTCACATCCCTGGTGTCTGTGTCCTGGGTTCACATCCCTGGTGACTGTGTCCTGGGTTCACATCCTTGGTGACTGTCCTGGGCTCACATCCCTGGTGACTGTGTCCTGGGTCCACATCCCTGGTGACTGTGTCATAGCCTCAGTTTTAGTCAGATGTTAGTTGAAGCTTGAGCAGAAAATAAAGGTTGGTTCTTTCACAAGAGCGTAGAGGAGCCATGTGTGTTGTAAGATCAGGGGGCCTCAGACGGCGAACCCTCTTTGATTTCCCCCTTCGTAAACAATAGATATCTTGCATTCCATGCAATCTTCTTTCTATCAGGTTTCTGTGGAATGACTAGCAAGTCTTTGTCATTCCGGGAATCTGCCAAGCCCACAGCACCAACCCAAACCAGATCCTACCTGCTTCTAATTGTTTCCATAAGGACATGTGGCCACGCAAGAAAATAAATGTGTTAAAGGGTTTTCAAAAGAAACCATGACCTTGTTTGTTTTGGCGAGTTCTCCTTCTGAAGATGCTCAGCAGGCTTCCTGCTGGGACACATGGACTTGCTTAGATGTATTAAACACGTTCTCTTGGCTGGCGAAGTGCGAGAGACCAACCAGACATTTGTTCTTTGGACGCCATGTGAGGATTCGGCACCTCAACGACTGTCTGTTTCTAACAAATGGGAGGCTCGGCTGACAAAGTCAATAAACTACACCTTCCTCTGATTCAGTCCCCCCCCTTTACCCAGGGGCTGGAAGGAGAACAGGCCCCTCATCTTTATCTTGCCCCTCCGGAGGGTAACAGCTGTTGCCTTCGGGGTGGAATCCCTCCCTCCCGAGGCTTAAATGTCTATCGCTAGACCAAGAAAACTGCAGCTCCCAGGATTTGAAGTGTCAAACAAGGTTGCGTGGGTCAAATGTGAGGATTTACCATTGCATGTACGAATCAGATGACCTCGTAATCATCTTGTATGGTTTTGGTGCTTCTCCTTATCAGCTGCCTGACAAATGAGTTATAAATCCCAGAACCTAAACTGTAGCCACACTGTTGGTAGAGATGGACTACTTTTCTTCCATAGTTGAAGCTCCTGACCACCACCATTACACCACTCCCTCCCTCCCCCCCAGTTCTGCGTTCTCTTCTTGTTTACGTTTCTCTGTCTGGTGGACTGGACTAGGGTTGGTCTGCTCTGTTAGCCTTCATGAGTTAGACCCCCCAATACTGTTACCGTTGAAAGCTGGCCACTATAGAGAGACTCTTTCACTGAGGACAGATGTGGAGGAGTTCAGGGCCAGTTAGGTAGTTAGTGAAGTATATACCAGTGCCAGCAGCTCCGCAGATACATCAGCACCGGAGTGTTTATGGGATGGTTTGGCTGAACGGAACTATGGGACATCTTTCCTTCCCAAAACTGCTTAACCCCCTCACTCCTACAACCTTCTCGAGACTCCCTCCCTCTCTCTCCATGGGAATAGACCCCTGCTGGGTGTTTCTCAGCAGCCAATAGGAGCACCACCCAGGCACGTCCGGGTCCAGGGATGGGATCGGTTCCACTTCCTGACTGGCCGGTCTTCCACTGAGACCACAGACCTGCCAATCAAAATCTGGGGGGTGGGAACGGAAGAAGCGTGCTCCTCTGTCCCCTGGAGTCGTCCAGCGCGGCCCTTTCCCACCATCCCTCTTGACTGCCGAGGGTGCGGCGGGAGGGTGGAGGCCCCCGGGGCGGTGACATCATCTTGGGTCACCTGTCTGCGGATGGGCGATATCTCTTGTCTTCCCGGCACAGCCGACTCTGCGTGCCCTGTAACACGTGGGCGGGAGCGGCCGGAGGAATGGCAGAAGACTGGCAACCTCAGCCTGGCCTCGGTGCCGGAGGGAGCGGAGATGGGGAAACTGAGCTGTTGCTGTAATGGCAGGCTGCGCCGTGGACACGGTACCCATTAACCGAAATTGTTGAATCAACAAGATTTGCTTCAGGTTTCTCTGCCATGGTGGTGTCGAAAAAATGCTCCTTCTGTTAGCCCCTTCCATATATATGTTCCAGTACCTACAGCAATGATCTGGCAAAATGATTCTGTGCCTGTGTAATCGCTCCTTTAAAAAAAAAATCCTTTGTCAACATCCTGTTCTTTGATTTGAGAACTTTTGGACGGCGTAGTGCTCACAGTTTTTGGGGTATGGCGTTGACTTAATGAATTGTTTATTTCACTTTTAAGCCGCAGAGATGTCTTATCTAGGAGATGTTGACGTCCCAAACCTCTTATTTCATCTCAACCACTCATTAAATTCCCATAATGGGTTTGTAGAACAAAGAGAATGTAGAGGCTGGGGTGAGGTGAGGTGAGATGAAGCTAGCCCAGGTTAGGATTAGGTTACAGTCAAGGTTTGGTCGAAATCACTGAATGTCATGTTGAAAGAGATTGGAAAGAGATTGGAGATGAGCGAGAGAGAGAGCGAGAGAGAGAGCGAGAGAGAGAGCGAGCGAGAGAGAGAGCGAGCGAGAGAGAAAGAGAGAGAGAGAGAGAGAGAGAGAGAAAGAGAGAGAGAGAGAGACAGTGCGCGGTTTGGAACTGTTCCTGCTTTTATAAAGTGCCGTGTGACTCTCTGGGCTACCAACTCCCATATGTTCTTTATCAGAAAAAAAACAACAAAAAAAAAGATCCGAGAGGAGGGAGGGCACAAGTGCAAGATCCAGTCCAAAGTTACTGTAGTGTTCTGCTGGCGAGGTGAGCTATTGGACCAGGAATGAATCCACATGTTAGCAATTTAGTGAGAAGTGAGTATAAATTCCTGCCTCTCTCCGAGCGTGAAGCCTCAGAATATGCTCCGTGTAAGACGGTGTGATCCTCACAGCAGACCTGTGTTTTATGGCTTGTGGGGCTGGGGGGCTGGGGGGGGGGGGGGAGTATCTGGTGGGGCCTCTGTGTCAGTGTCTGTCCGTGAGCAAGAGTGGTGGGGGCCAAGGGGTGTGGTTGTCGGAGACCCCTCCCCCCTCCTCCTCCCACACACCACGATAGGCTCATCATAACAGGTTTGACGAATGTGTTGCTTGTGACGTCTGTGTGAAGACGACCTTACGGCTGCGTTTCCCCGACCTTACGGCTGCGTTTCCCCTGCCGTCCACACCTGTGGGTTTTACATTTACATGCAGTCATTTAGCAGACGCTCTTATCCAGAGCGACTGTACACGGCTGTAAAACCCTGAGTTGTCTAGATTGTTTGCCAGTCTCGCACTGCTCCTGATACATCCCCGTCATTAAGGGGGTAGGTTTTTCTGATTTGAGTAGCTGTTGGGCGGCTTTTTGTGTGCGCGCGCGTGTGTGACGGCTCTGATCTCAGTGGGACTGATGTAGTGAATTCTGGTGACGAGTGTCACATGTGTACTTCACTACCCACTCCTCGGGGAGAGATCTCTGCCCTCCAACCACAGACACACACACACACACACACACACACACTTTCTGGCAGTCTCTCATCCCGTGGAGGAGCCGGCACCTGGAAAAGTGTTGGGAGCGATGTAAGACTCTCTGATTCAGATGGATGAGTATCTAATCCACCATAAGGTCAATGCGCCCTCAAACCCAACCAGAGCAATTTGAAGCTGATGTCAGGCGGGCTTTTGAAACCCCCCTGTATATATACACGTGTGTGTGTGTGTGTGTGTGTAGCCCACATACCGTAGACACACTCGCAGGCGTTGGGTTTCAGGGTAGCGCTCCATTTCCCCCCCCCCCCCCCCCCACTTAGACGAGGATGAGTCACCCCTCTATCTGCTGCTAAGCTCCCTGCTCTCTGGCAGCGCTGACTCATGATGGATGGGTTGGCCCCGCCCAAGCCCCTCCCCCTAGCACAGATGAGCTTCCCCGTTCGACCTGCAGCCGCCCACAGCGCCATCCTTAACAGCCACACGCTGATGTGGGGTCTCACAGGGCCCCTCAAGGTGCTGCTCCGGCTGGTCGAAAAGTGCTGAGTCAGGCCGGTTCAGGACGACTTGCTGCTCCGGGTGGGGGGTGGGGGGGGGACTGTGTGTGTGCGTATCAGGTCTGTCTTGACAGCCTAATTTGTCTCTTTGCTCATGTTTTTTTTTTTTTTTTCATCCATTAAACCCAGTTGTGGAAACGTTTATTCCTTTGACAATGAAAATATTTAATGTATGAATTTGATACCCGATACTGTCAGCTTTCAAGGAAGTATTTGCAACCTTTTGTTGTTCGCCCCGTGAGCCCAGGAGTGGAGAGGTTTTCCTTGACTCGAAGGCACAAGGGCCCACATTCCACACATACTCACACACACACACGCACACACACATCCAAACCCCCCCCCCCCGCACCCGGGTGGAAGTGAAACCCGCCGAGAGCAAGACTGATGCCTTGTCTTTGTCATTTCTCCTTCCAGGCCGCCAGGAAGCGTAAGATCTCCATCCTCAAGGCCCAGGGGCGGAGCTCCGAGGCCATCAGGGAGCTCAACCAGTATCTGGAGCAGTGAGTGCTGTTTCACCAGGGGATTAGCCCTCCTCACACACACACACCTCCCGGAGCTTTTTAATTAAAAAGGAGTTTGCCTTTGCTGGTCGGGCACAACCTGTCTGCCCCCCCCCCCCCCCCCCCCCAGCATTGTCAGTCTGCTCCCATGGTCCCGGTGTGAAAACGTTTCCCAACACCCGTCCCCGAAGCTTGTCACCGAGGTCCTCTCCCCTGGGCGGTCCCGTGGCCTGGGGCCAGCCCCCGGCAGGAAGACCTGAGCTTGTCTGTGTTTCTTCTGCAGGTTTGTGGGCGACCAGGAGGCGTGGCACGAGCTGTCGGAGCTCTACATCAACGAACACGAGTAAGGCACTTTTTCCCAACGCGCAGCACCTCCTACCTGTAGACCGCTCTCAGCTTCTCAGCAAGGGGTCTGTCGCATCGCCTGGCCTTGCCCAAACCGGGCTCGGCCATCCAGCCTGGCCTTGCCCAAACCGGGCTCAGTCATCCAGCCTGGCCTTGCCCAATGAGAGGTCTGTCATGTGGCCTAGCCTAGCCCAACCAGGGGGCCTTTCCAAAGCCTATCTAATCACCCCCTCCTCTCACCCCCACTTCTGAACTCCCCCACCCCCACATTATATCGGTTGTCAGAGCAACCTGAGGGCCAGACAAGAGCATTGTAAGAAGAATCATTTTGTTTGTGTCACTTTTTTTCTTTTCTTCATCCCTCCTTAATTGTTTGGCTGGTGTGTGTGCGCTTGTGCACATGTGTGTGTGTGTGTGTGAGAGCACCCCGTCTCCACGGTCGCCGTGGTGGGAGCGCAGTCCAGGCAGGAATGTCCATCGGCAGGGGGGGGGGGGGGCTACTTATTGGATAGCCGGTGTTTTTTGTGTGAAGAGGCTTTATTGCTCTAGTGTCCAGAGGAAGCCGTGGGTGAGAGGATTATCTCCCAGCTTAGCCCGGCACTCGAACATCCCACCATTCACTCCCACCAGACCCTTATCTACAGCCGTGTCAATCTCCTTTCTCTCTTCTTTCTTTATTTTGGGTCGCAAGCTCTCCTTCCCTCCCCCCCCCCCCCCCCCCCTCTCTTCCGGGCCAGCACGGCATTATCGCCTCTCTTTTCCATGGAGAAAGGGAGAGGGTGAGGGAGAGATTCCCAGGGGAAGGTGTTGGCTAGAATAAACAGGAGAGGAGTGGAGGGTGGGGGGAGGGGGATGGTCGAGGAGAGGAACTGTGTAGGGACAGGCCTTCAGGGAAATGGCTATAAATATACCCACCAGATGGGCAGACAGACAGACAGGTAGGTATGAGGTAAGCGGGCAGGCTGTTATAGACAGGCCCCCTAGCAGACAGACAGACAAGTAGGTATGAGGTAAGCGGGCTGGCTGTTACAGACAGGCCCCCTAGCTGACAGACAGGTAGTTATGAGGTAAGCAGGCAGGCTGTTATAGACAGGCCCCCTAGCAGACAGACAGACTGAGGCCGACCTCTGTGATGCAGGTTGGGGCACCACCACCACAACAGCAGCACATCTGAAAGCCTTTATTGGGAGGAAGTGGTAATTGTAAACAGCCCCCAAACTTCCAAATACCCCTACACTATTTGCTCTCGCTCTCTCTATCTCTGTCTCTCTCTCACGTGCGCGCTCTCTCTCTCTCTCTCTCTCTCGCTCTCTCTCTCTCTCTCTCTCTCTCTCTCTCTCTCTCTCTCTCTCTCTCTCTCTCTCACCTCTAGTTGCTCTAACCAACTCTGATAGTCTGATGGGTTCCCACTAGCGTGCATGTCGGCATTCGGACCCCTCTCTTCCCGCCTAAATAGCCCGTCTGCGTCAGAGCTGTGTTTTCCCCTTCTGCCGCTGCCAGTGAAATTGCCCCCCCCCCCCCCCTCCTAGCCCACCACCACAGCCTCCATTAGGGGTTGTAGCCGCAGCAGGGTGACGCAGCAGCAGCCGCCCAGACACACACATCACTTCCTGTCCAGGAGCAAGGCCCATCTGACACAGGAAGCGGGGTGTGCGAAGCGCTTCTGACCAGCTCGGCAGTCTGGACTCTAATGATGTCATCTGAGTTTCCCAGGCTTCAGCAGTACTAGGAAGCCTCCTCGTCCCCCCCCTCCTCCCCTGTCCATCTCCTATCTGAGAGCTGCAGATCTGAGAGCTGTGTGTGTGTGTGTGTGTAGACTAGGTCATAACCGGGTCTCCGCTTTGTCTCCCCCCCCCCAGCTATGGGAAAGCCGCCTTCTGTCTGGAGGAGCTGATGATGAGCAACCCTCACAACCACCTGTACTGTGAGCAGTACGCTGAGGTAACCTGCCGCGAGGGCTCGATAGCAGACGGTGTGTTTGTGCGGTGCGCGCGCGTGTGCGTACAGGGTTGTTTGTACGTTTGTCCGTGTGGTGTGTTTGTGCCTGGGCCACGTGTGCCGCATTCGTGTGTCAGTGTTCGGTGCGTGTGTGGGTGGTGTGGGGGGAGGGGCTAATGAGCTGCGCGTGTTTGACCACGAGCGCTCCGTCTCTTCTCCCTCAGGTGAAGTACACCCAGGGCGGGATGGAGAACCTGGAGCTAGCCAGGAAGTACTTTGCCCAGGCCCTCAAACTCAACAACAGAAACATGAGGGCCCTGTTCGGCCTCTACATGGTGAGTGGTGCGCGTGTGTGCGTGTGCGTGCGTGACAGGGAGGGGCTGTTTTAGTAACATTAGGCCTGCTCTTAGACCCCTTCTCATTCATGGCCTAAATAAATAAAGTAGTTGGGATGGAGAGATGTGAAGCCAGAGAGGGTGAGAGGGGGAGGGAGGGAGGGGGGAGGGGGGGGGGGGGGGGGGGGGGAGGGAGCGAGGGGGGGGGGAGAGAGAGAGAGAGTGGGAGGGGGGAGAGAGAGGGGGGGGGGGGAATCAAGAGGAAGCAAAGGGGAGCGAGAGACCCGGGGGGTGCTCTGTGGGGTGTGTGTCGTGACCAGGGAGTTCGTCCAACAATGTGATCCTGTCCTCCGCCGAACGCTGCTTTCATCTCCATATTTATTTAGAGAGGAAGTGGTCCATTAGCACCAGTGCATCATGAGAGAGTCTGACATAGGAACACAAACACAGCCAACAGGGGGTGGCGGGGGGGGGCGGGGGGGGGGGGCGGGGGGGTAGGATAGAGTAAGGTCTGTTTGTGTTGGCGGGGGCGGGTGCGGTGGGAGGGGGGACACTGTGTCGAGTAAAGGTGTGTGTCTGTGTGTGCTGGGCGGGTTTAACCCGTAACCAAGATGGTTTCGTCTGTAGACCCAGACCAAGTCAGACACCTGTGGTGTTGAAAGGTTCCATCCCAATGGTGGGAAGTGGTGGGGAATGGTGGAAAGTCGTTTTTTTTTTTCTTCTTCTTCAAAGTGCATGTATCTGTCATACCTTTTGCTTCCGTTGTACAGAACGACGGAGAGACTTGGAGAGGGCTTAGTGGGTTGTGAGGGCGGGGGGGGGGGGGGGGGGAGGGGGGGCAGGGTTTGGGCGCGTACACAAGCTGAGGCAGGGTTCTGTCACCACGGTTTTGCCGTGAGGGAGAGGTGGGGGGGAGGGGGGGGGGAGGGGGCGTTAAGTGACACGGCAGGCTGCGCCGGTGGAGGAAGAGCTTTTACGTACAGGACGTTAAAGAGAGTCATTTTTTCCTCCCAAGTAACGCCGCCGCCCCGCGTGTCGCGGGGCCCCGGGCGTTTCATCCGGCCCTAATGACCGGGCCCGGTGGAGTCCACCGCACATTCATCTCAATTACGCTCACACAGTGCAGCGCGCGGCTTCGCCAACTTTTCAACGTGACGACACCTCTCTTTCCCCCTGCCCCCCTCCATCCCCCCCCTCCACCCCCCCTCCCGCCCGCTCCAGTCGGCCAGCCACATCGCTGCCAGCCCCAAAGTCAGCGCCAAGGTGAAGAAGGACAACGTCAAGTACGCCGCCTGGGCCGCCAATCAAATCAACCGAGCCTATCAGGTGAGTCGGTGCGAGGGAGGGTGGGAGGGCGTGTGTGTGTTTGGGAGTGGGGTGTGTTTGGGGGGGGTGTCAGGACTGATTTGTTGGGCTCTGGTTATTTACTGGCCGTCTCATTCCTCTAAGTAGCTCCGGTGATGCACCCCCCCCTCCCCCCTTCCTGCTGCTTGTCTTCTAGCCAGGCCCCCCCACCCCCCTCCTGTCTACCAGCCAGGCCCCCCCCACCCCCCTCCTGTCTACCAGCCAGGCCCCCCCACCCCCCTCCTGTCTGCCAGCTAGCCCTCCCCTGACAGGACAGACTCTGACAGTAGTCACTCTACCCCCACCACTGCTCTTGGTCGCTGGGGATGCACTACTGGAGGAGGAGAGGGGTAGAAGAGGTGGAGAAGAAGAAGAAGAAGGGGGGATGTGTTGAAAGAGAGGAAGGGCGGTAAAGGAAGAAGGGGAAAAAGTGAAGCAAGTCTCAGATGGACTGAACTGGTTTATACTGTTGCCATGGCACCTCCAGTGTAAATGTCAGTTTAATACGAGTATTTTCCTGCCATACGGGCGATATACGTCTGTATTTTAGATGGCGCCAGTTAAACATGTACCAGCTTAGTCTGCAGGCCTGCTGAGAGAGAGACCGGCTCCCTGCTGAGAGAGAGACCAGCTCCCTGCTGAGAGAGAGACCGGCTCCCTGCTGAGAGAGAGACCAGCTCCCTGCTGAGAGAGAGACCGGCTCCCTGCTGAGAGAGAGACCGGCTCCCTGCTGAGAGAGAGACTAGCTCCCTGCTGAGAGAGAGACCAGCTCCCCGCTGAAAGAGAGACTAGCTCCCTGCTGAGAGAGAGACCAGCTCCCCGCTGAAAGAGAGACAGGTCCCTGCTGAGAGAAACTCTGTCTCTGCTGATGCTAAAAGACATACCGGCTACCTGCTGAGAGAGATACTAGCTTCCTGCTGAGACCGGCTCCTTGCTGAGAGGGAGAGGCCGGCTCCCTAAAGAGAAAGCGAGCGAGAGAGAGAGATAGAGAGCTCCCTAAAGAGAGACCGGCTCCCTCAGTACTTAAGGAGGTGTTGTTCTATGCACTTTCCCCTTCCCAGAGACCTTTCACACGTTGTTGCAGAGCTTGAGACGAAAGGCGAGGTTATCACTGCGTCTCTGGCTCTGGAGAGGAAACTTGATGGTGGAATGCGATAACATTGTCTCTTTCCTGTCACTGTCTCTCTCCTCTCTCTCTCTCTCTCTTTCTTTTCCTCTCTCTCTCTCTCTCTCTCTCTCTCTCTCTCTCTCTCTCTCTCTCTCTCTCTCTCTCTCTCTCTCTCTCTCCTCTCTCTCTCTCTCTCTCTCTCTCTCTCTCTCTTCCCCCTCTCTCTCTCTCTCTCTCTCTCTCTCTCTCTCTCCCCCCTCTCTCTCTTCTCGCCATACCTCTTCCCCGTGTGTTGCAGCTGGCTGGTCGTGGCACCAAGGAGAGCAGATGTTCAGTGAAAGCTGTGGAGGAGATGCTGGAGTCCATGCAGATCACCATGTCCTAGACCGCCCCACCTCTTCCACCAACACTCTCCTCCCCAACCATCGCATGGCGAAACGGCAGCTCTGTTGGACCCCTCCCCCCCCCCCCCCCTCCACCACCACCTTTCTGTTCAAGAGGAGTCGGGCTTGGGCCTCATAGACCATCTAAGTAGCTCTGGACTCATCTTAACCTAGCTGATAGTCAGCTGTGTGTGTGCGTGTGTGTATGTGAGAGAGAGAGAGAGCTGCGATCAATTCCAGGTCTTTCTCGGGTGTGAAGCATGTTCGAGCTGAAAGTCAGAGCCCCTACATGGAGATAATGATGATGATGAGGGTGCAGGATCTGAGTTGGACTGGGAGGACAGGCTGGGTGTCGAATGAGAGCGACCCGACTTCCTGCCGTTAAAGAGACCAGGTTAACAGGATGTTAACATGTCTGCCTGCCTACGCTGTGGAGAGAAGGTCGAGTGGCCTGTCTGTCTGCCTGCCTGCCCGCCTGTCTGTCTGCCTACATGGCTGTCTGTGTCCTCCAAGGTCTCCCCGTGTCTCTACATGAAACCAGTTGATCAGAATGAAAACGTCTCTTTTTTTCCCTGTCTGTACATCAAGATGTCTTAATAAAGGGTTGACTTGTTGAAGAGGCTTCCCGTCCGATTCTTTCCGTGTGATGAGCCTGTGTAGAGCTGAGGGCAAATGCACTTTTCCCCTCTCTCTCCTTCACTCCCGGTCTTTCTGTCTCCTGTTAACCGACAGCGTCGTAATCCCATTGAGTCCCGGAGTGTTTTTACAACAAAGGATCAGAGTGCACACGTGCGCGTACTCAAAGGGAGCCACACACACACACACACGCACTTTTTGCAGCGGAGGAGCAGAAAAGGTGTGTCCCGTGCGAACCTGTCTGGTCTCCTCCAGCACCATCTCTCTCTCGCTCTCTCTCGCTCTCTCTCGCTCGCTCTCTCTCGCTCGCTCTCTCTCGCTCTCTCTCGCTCTCTCACTCTCGCTCTGCTCCAGTCTGGACCAGCGCCGGTCCAAATGAGCGGTCCTCTCTGGCCTCTCCACGGGCCCTCCCGCCTGTTACTCCCATCACTTTGTTTATTAAGTCGCAGCAATTGTGTCATAATTTTGCCCCGGAGGGCTGATGGAAAAGCTGAGCGCTGAGTTTATAGCCTCTTCAGAGGAGCGCTGGGGAGGGACGCCCCTGGCTGGGGCAGGAGAACGGGGAGGGGGGGGAGGGAGGGGGAGACGCACACTCACCACAGATATACAATAAGGCTGCCATCGAAGTGTCATTCTACGGGAAAGACTTTCCCTTGTGTGTGAAACCGTTTGTTGGAGGACGTTTCGGGTGGGTGGATTGTGCTCGTCTGTGGTGGGGCCGTCGGAGGCAGAGCGTGAGAGAGGGTCACGGTGCACTGACTCGACCCACTCGGGTCGTGCACGGTTCGAGGTGTAGACAATGAGCTCGAAAGGTCTGATGGAAGTTGCCGATCGGTCCGTTTTGACTGACGGGTCGAGACGTCGTTCACATTGATGCAACAGCGCCATCTGTAGTCTGGGGACGAAGGTTTTTCTATCGTCGGTCGTTAAGAATCCACTGGGCCAGTCTTCAATAGAATTTATGACAGCCTCCAGACAAACACACACACACACACATGCACAGGAGAGAGGGGATCCCCAGAGGGCCAGTAGAAGGGAGGACTTGCTCTGTAAGCTGCTCTGTTCTGCTCTGAGGGTTACCCTCCAAGTGTAGTGGATTAGCTGTCAGTGTTGCCTGTAATCCCAGATTAGGGCCCAGATTCCCCAAGAGATTAGCCAAGGATTAGCCTGGGGGATGGACAGCCGGGCCCTGGAGGTTCCCCTGCAGGAGCTGCTTTCTGATGGGCTTACACACCGGGACTTAGACCTCCGCTCACACGCCATTCGTCAAGATCAGGAACGATATGTGAACTCCTCAGCCCCTGGATTGGATATCTTGATCAGGCTGAGTGATGATTGGGCGGCTTCCAGGAAATTCCTCTCGTAAAAAGTCATGCCCGCGGCTATACATTGAAGGTCTGTTTGTTCTCTCCGGCAAATCCTTATCGTGTGACTGACGGGGTACGGAGAGGGGGATGAGATCCGTCATGTTGAACGTGAAGGAGGGGATGAGGACACGCAGCGCCGTGAGGCATTCATCATGAGGAGAGGAGGAGGGCGCTGCCGGTGGAAGGGAGAGAGGGAGGAGGAGAGGAGCAGCGAGGGGGGGGGGGGGTACATGGGGAGCAAGGTGGAGAGGCGGGCCGCGGGAGCGAGGGAAAGGGGGGAGAGCAGGGAAAGGGGTACGAGCGTGGCGCAGGGGGCGAAAGATAGAACGAGTGACGAGACGTTTTTCCAAGGTGAGTGAGGGCGGTTGTGTGGGGGGGTGTGGGGGGGGGGTGCTGGCGGCGGGGGTTGGGGGCAGAGGCTCCAGCAGGTCTATCCGTCTCTGTCTCCTTATGGGGGAGAGAGGGAACGGACACCCCCGGTTCTGGAGATGGATGAGGCATGGGGTGCTAAATCCTGGCCAGTCAGCAGGCAGGACAGATCGCTCGCAGAGCACCTGACATGGAGAGAACCCCCCCCACACACACACACACACATGCAGAGTAGACCGAAACGACCCACCAAGTGTGGATTTTCAGTCGAGTTTAACAGTTTAAATGCATCTGACGCATCGGCATCACAAAATCACGCTATGGTGAACCCCATGATTACCAGCAGCAGTAGCCTTGCCTCCCCACCCTCCACAGACCCAGGGCATGTAAGGGGGGCTGGGGGTCTGACAGGGGCGATCTCCGCCTCTGTGATCCAGAACAAATGTTTCCAATCTATTGTCTGGTGCATCTGAATGAGCCTTGAACATCAACTGCCCACCGCAACAAATGCGGCCACAATATGCACATGCATTCATGCACATGACTTGAAATATCAATAATAATTCATTGTCGTTTCAAGTTAAATTTGTTTTTTCGTGGTTGATGGCTTTTCTGGAAACTATGTTTTCACAATCGGTGACCCGGTTCAGAGAGTCCACGCCATGGAAAACAGCCCTGAAGAGAGGAGAACAGAAGGGAGACGAGAGTGGAGCGGTGGAGGAGGATGAGAGAGGAGTGCAGAGGAGCAGAGAGGACAGAGGAGCAGAGAGGGCAGAGAATGGGAGGGAGAGGAGAGAGGAGGAGCACAGAGGAGAGGAGGAGAGTCGAGGGAGGAGAGAGGAGAGAGAGGTCCTGCTCCACATAGTACCCTTGTGTAAGACACTGGTCTGCCATACCACAAGACTTGGAGCGCTCTAGAGAAGAACACAGTATCTTTTAGCGAGGATAGCGATCACATAATGTTCTCTGTTGAAAGAGGAGAGATCTGTATTGCATAATAAAATGTCAGCATTACAGAACCGAGCTGTGAGGTCAACTGGCAGGTTCCAAATTACTGAACTGTTCTGTGTAGCTGGACAATGTCTCCCTGTTACAGCCTGCCAATGTTGAGGCAATTTATGGAGAGGCCTTCCTGGTATATTTATTTTTTCAGTGGACAAACGTATCAACTGAATGCAAACTGAGTCGCCTCGTTTAGGTCAGTGATCCTGGGAAACAATTTACTCTCAAGGCAAAAGGATAGCTCTAAGCCAAATGTGTGTGTGTGTGTGTGCATGGAAGGGTTCTGGTGCAGGCTGGCAGCATCTTCAGGCTCCAGACTGCTGGCCTGTCTACCTCCAGCCTGTCTACCTGGACTAGGCCACTTCTGTTGGGCTTGAGAGTCTAGACTCAAGGCTCCAGTGGCAGGGCTCTGGACACCAGGTTTCCAAAGGAACTGGGCCCCAAGCCCCAGGCCCCAAGCCCCAGACCCCAGGCCCCTGGCCTCAGGCCCCAGGCCCCGGGCCCTTGGCTGCTGAGTAAGCTTCCTAGTTGAATTGCGAGCCACCCTAGGTGGCTATCGTATACCCTGGAGGGAAAAGAGGGGAACTGAGACAGAAACTGAGCCTTGTGTGTGTCGTCCAAGCAACATTATGAAGAATACTCAAGCTGTTACATGTCCTGTGTGTGTGTGTGTGTGTGTGTTTCCATGTATACTCTCACCAAGCAGTGTCAGGAACATTTCTTTATTGCAATACCACCAAGGCAGCCAGGTAACACATCTCTACCAGGGAGATCCCCGGGAGGTTTGAGCAGGAATGCCAGACAACATACCTGATGGTAACCATGGAAGCTGACAGGAATTTCTCTGCATTCTGTCTTTGATGTCAAGACTTCCTTCCTGCTCTGATTTCACCATGCACTCCGGAACCACGGGGCCCACACATTGTGTCGCGGTGTGTGTATATGTGTGTGTGTTTCTGTTTGAAAAAATGTGAAGGTTCCTTGGGTAGTTACTAAATTCCATCTCGTTCAATCTTTAAATCTATGTGATGGTCCACAAACTACTGGATAGCTGCTTGGAAGGCTATTTTTTTTACTGGTTGGTTGGTTTACTGTCTGGCAGGACAGTCAATTAGGAGCCATTATTCATCTATGTTCATGCCTCTTGATAACTGTCAGGATTGGTTAAGGTGATGTTCTGCCATGGTTCTTTTGTGGAAGATAGATGACTGAGTGTTGAAAGGAGCGTTCAAAATCCATTTCCATGTGCTAGAACTGACTGACATATGTAGACATGCACATGGGCGCATACACACATCTGCTGTTGCAAGCACACACGCACACACACGCACACACACACACACACATACATTCTCCTGTCAGTGAACTTGGCAGGAATCTGATTGTACCATCTGTTTGTTGGGAGAGGGGTCTGCCTGGGCCGGGGGTATGTACTGTGTGTGTGTGTGTGGGGGTGGGGGGGGTGGGGGGGAGGGAGGGAGGCCGCCAGGTGATGAATTCCCCCTCATCTTTATCTTGCAGGCAACATCCACTCTTGTTCTTGCTCAACGGGCCACACATTTCCCTTCTTCACCCCTCTGCACGAACCCCAACTGGGCTTCACCCTGATCTGTTCAACATGTGTTGTCTTCACAGACCTCCATTATCCTACAGTCCAATTACCACTTCTATGAAATGCTGATTGAGAAAGTCCTGCCTGGAAAGCATGTTTCAGTCTTGGGAAATAAAAGGGTTGAAAAGTAGCTCATTTAGAGCGAGAGAGAGAGCGTCTCACAAAGGTCCAACTAGCAGGCTGCCCCTCACACAGAGCCAATAATAGAGAAGCATTAGAAAAATGAAATGAAACTTTTCTCTTTTTTTTTTCACTTGAAACTTTATGAGCTGGGTCCTCAACCAAATGAATACTTTAATTCCCCTGCCAGAAAATGACTATAAAAAGCGAAGCCTACAAGTCATTACCTATGGCAGCTTGACACACGCACACACACACACACACACGCTAGAATGCAATCTTCATAAGTTCCTTCCAGCTATCTATTTATTAGTTGGCTATTTAAGGAAACACTAATGGTTCTTGTTAAAAGTTAAAATACAGAGGAATAACTACTTTTTGTTCAGACGTCTAAATTGTCCAACTTACAGAATGGTGCGTCCATGATTTTACACAAAGGTTTTCATATTGTTAATGAGTTGATACTGTCTGGTGGTGACACAATGTGTCAGCATTTTCACGCTTTTCAGAATATCATCCAAACAACTCACGTCATTCTTCAAGTCATTCGTTCGAATAATATACAGACATAACAAGCAGTGAGTCACACAGAATCAAGATTATGTGTCATGTTCTGTTCAGTACTATGTCACATTGAGAGAAGGTATATTTACACCGTGGCGATTACTCTGGTTTGAAAGCTGAGTGTTCAGCATTTCAAGCAGGGGCATGGATGTCACCACAATGAGACTGGAGAGAGCTTCCAGCTCTTCGTAAAGGTATCATATTCTGCCAGTAAACTCCTGCTTCATTCCCAGCCTCTGGAACAAGCTTGTACATCAACAAACGTTCCGCAAACACGGGCCAATTAATTAAACAAGACCTACTTTAAAGCATTTAAAACTAAGTGGGCTTGCTTTTGATTTGACAGTTCACACAAACTGTATATGGCAGGTGTATGAGTTACAATTCTCCTGGTGAGATAAATCAAGTTCACCCAAAGTTTTTGACAGTTTTTCCACACGGTAATGGACCCAGGCGTGGATAACTGCATCCTGTGCCCATCAGTCTATCTTGCCTCGTCCCGGACTCCTTCATGCACTATCATGAGCTCCCTCAGGTCTCCACAAGGAGAGCAGCTCGTTGGATGCGTCTTCTCACTGCACCTTTGGCTCAATTTCAGAAGTATTGACTCTTGAACTGGTTTTGTGTGGACATGTTTTCAACACCAAGTGTTCTTGTCCTCTGACAAGTGATCTGCCGTAAATCCGAAAATGGAGCAATGATTTTCCGGGGTTACATGGCTGGAAGCATAGTTCGGATTCAAAGACTTGAGGCTTCTATCCTGATGCCCTGAGTTGACCCGTGACCCCTGGAAAATGAACGGCCTAATCCACTCATATTCTGAACGGTTGGAACCGAATGTAGGAATGCTTCACAGAGCCAGCTCCATATGGAGAGTGAGTGCCTCATCTTAGGGCAGACTGCGGGCGGATGCCAGAGGATTTTTAAGTGGTGGTGGTGGTGTGTGGTGGTGTGGGGTACTTCCTGATACTGCTGTGTGTGTGTGTGTGTGGGAGAGAGAGAGAGAGAGAGAGAGAGAGAGAGAGAGAGAGAGAGAGAGAGAGAGAGAGAGAGAGGGCTGGGGCATCCAACTTGGGTGATTGATGAGGCATTCTGTATAAACCGCGACATCCAGCAGACAGCAACCATTACTCACTCTATCTGACACATCAAGGCCTGGCATTTCTGACATACTTTAACCCATCCACCCTTACTACCCATCTCGCCGAACTAGCGACATGCCCAGCCTCCGAGCCAACCACATGACACCAGACCCCAGGCCGTGTCCGCATCCTGCCTGTGAGGCCACAGCCATGTCCAGGCTGTGCCCTCCTTTCTTCCTTCTCCGGCCCACTTCTGGAGCCTCGGAAGGAGGCCACTGTCCATCAGGAGTCAGGCCGTCAGGACCAGAGTCAGGCCAGGGTGATGGAAAAACTCCTGGAGCCGCCAAAGTCAACCGGTGGAGGGATCTGGAGGAGGAGGGAAGGAGAGGAGGGGCGAAGTGGCAGGGAGGGGCCCCTAGCAGTGAAGTCAGGGCTCCAGGCAGAAGGGGAGGAGCCCGGAGAGGGATGGGAGGGGGCACAGACTGGAGCAGATCTGGAACACCTCAGAGGCACGTCTCGACCACATCGTGAAATTGTCACGATTAATGTGCCTTCCGTCTCCAATGAAAGTGCTGTCGTGGTGTGCCAATAAATATGACGTCTCAATAAATTGAGGAGAGGACAGGCCCGGAGAGGTGAGGAGGGGTGTTGTTCAGACATTACTGCTCGATTTCTCAAAAGAGACAGTACTTTCCACAGATTTCTCAACATTCATAACATACCCCTCCCCTCCTCCGGACACCCAACTCCGGCTACAGTAGAGGTGTGTGTGTGTGTCTGTGACCTCCCTCTGTGTGAGGAATCCGAGTCAGATGAGTCTCCTGGCGAGAGTTTCTAAACAGGGTCGTCAGGGGCAAGGGCGGGTATATGGGAGGGGGGGGGGGGAGGGGGGGGTGCTGAGGGGTGTACTGGCCTCGAAGGCCAGGGAACAATGGGGGTCTGAGAGGGGGCGGGGGGAGCGTGAAGCGCAGGACACATGGCCATCGACATCCGCACGATATTTGGAGAGGGGGAGCCTGGGAAGGTTGGGAAGGTTATCACCTACTATGAGAGGTTGCTTCTTCTCTGGCTCTCGCTGCCAACTCTCTCTCTTCCACCATCCCTTTGTTTCATCTCTCTTTTCTCTGCTTTTCTGCTCTCACAGTGCGCCCCCCCTCCCCCCCCCACCCAAGAGTCGTGCTGAGGAAAGGTCTACAGAGAGCAATAACGGTCATATATCCAGATGTATGAGGAATTGAGGCAAAAGGGAGAGGAGGAGAGAGAGAGAGAGAGAGAGAGAGAGGAGGTATGCTCTGAGCGTAGCAGTCTCCCAAAAGGAAATGTATTAAAGTGCATTGGCTAGTATTCGAGAGACGAGACAATGTGTGTGTGTGTGTGCGTTTGTGTGTGCGTTGGATTCATCAGTAGTCCAGGCAGGGACACGCCTCGTCTGGTTTACAGCCATTAAACAAGTTATCACAGTGGCCCATTCTGTCATTCATTCTCGTTCACCTCGACTCACCCTCGCGACCGTTCTCCCGTGACCTCCTGCATTGTTCATCTCGAATCATCGCTTGTCATGGAGGTGGACTGACACTACATCTGCGGATGGATGCCGAAACATATGCTGATACCAGTTGTTACTGTGGAAAATTCCGGAGAAGGATGAATGCTAAACGGGTTCTCCTGTGAGCCCTGAACACCAACTCAGCAACCTCCAGATACTTCCAGGTCTTTCTTCTCTCCAGCCTAGCGCCATGCTGGTCTGGTGGATATCACTTCAAACACATACCAGCATCTCTCCATCCAAGAGGGCTGTGCCCGGCGCCCGACTGCCTTCCAGCAAAACTGGAATCAAGTGAACTCACGCCTCACACTAAAAGCCAATCGCTAATTTGTTTATTTTCGCCACATCGCTGAACTTTGATGTGATCTCTTTGTTTGGACAGCTACTCCTGTCCCCTGCCAAGGTGCTGAGGAGCCAGGGGTCACTTATGGGTCGTCCAGGGGTCAAATAGCCCTGTTCTTTTGGAACAGACTAGCGCCTGCAATCATTACCATGTGGACCGGACCAATATGAGATGGTTGGGAGGAACATATGGACTAGACCAAGACTAGGTGGATTGGGGGACTGGTGGACTGGGACAAAACTGCTTGGGTGGGAAGAACATGCGGACTGGACCAAGACTGCATGGGTGGGGGGAACATGCGGACTGGACCAAGACTGAATGGGTGGGGGGAACATGCGGACTGGACCAAGACTGCATGGGTGGGGGGAACATGCGGACTGGACCAAGACTGCATGGGTGGGGGGAACATGCGGACTGGACCAAGACTGCATGGGTGGGGGGAACATGCGGACTGGACCAAGACCAGATGAGAGGATAGAACATGTGAACTGGAATAAGACTGGACAGATAGAGAACATTTTGCAGCAACTGAGTTTGCCTGTTGATGTGGACACACACACACATACACACATACACACACAGGCACACACACTGATGCAAATGACTTCTAAGGTATTTACATACGGTGGGAGAAGAGATGGAAAGCAGTGACCAGATGTTATGTGATAGATCAAATCAAATCAAATCAAATCAAATTTATTTGTATAGCCCTTTTTACACGCAAGCATGTCACAGAGGGCTTCACATACGCCCATAGAACTGCCCCTCAACCAACCTAAACCCTCAAGGAAGACAAGGAAAAACTCCCAGAAAAACTCCCAACGGGAGAAAAAATGGAAGAAACCTTGGGAGGAGCAATTCAGAGAGGGATCCCCTCCTCCATCAACAAAATCTGGCTGTACATCTCAATGTGTCAAAATGTATTAAGCCCAAATGTATAGTCTGAACAATGAGGAACTGGAATTTCAAAAAAGACAATAAGATTTGTGTTTTCCCTTTCGGAAAGTGCCGGGCCAGATGATTGTAGACAGCATCAGAATGGAACACAAGGCTGATCTCTGTTGGATGGAACGTTCCCGCTTTATTAAGCCCTCCATAATATTGTCCTTCAGGAGAAAACACTCATCTAAATCAAATCAAATGGGCTAATGCATCTTTTTTTCTGCTTGCCAGTAGCAAGCTGAATAGGGATGAGTCACAGTTATGAATCACCCCCATCTTCATCATTATCATTGTCATTATCGTCACAGTCTGACCCACCTCACCTCCTCCTCCCTCCTTTCCCCCCCTCGTCTCTCCTCCTCTCGTCTCCCCTGGCCCTCCTCTCCTGTCATCACCCCTCCTCTCCTCTCGACTCCTCTCCCCTGGTCTCCTTTCCTCTTCTTGTCTCCTCCTTACTGTAACTCTACACCAGCAGTTGTATCGGCTCTGCTACAAGTAGTCAAATTAATTCAGTAAAATATTATTGGGTGGCAAACGTCAGATCAACCTCCAGTAACAACACCGGCAGGCGGTGTTGACCTGTGTCTCCTCTGACACCACATCCCCCCCGCCCACCCTCATGGCATCCAATCAAAACTCAAAAGAGTTCCCTGGACGCCGACCAAACCTGATTTGGACGGTGCAAGTAGTGAACGAGCAAGGAGGGAGGAAAGAGGATATAGGAGGGAGGAGAATGCTTCTTTTCCTCAGCCTAGAGGACTTGGATGGGGGATTCAGTCTTTTGTCGGATCAGGCTTACTTGGAGGGCTGTCAACGTTTTTCAACTTTCAACTTTATTTATCCTTCAAAAGGAAATTAGTTTGCAGCATGGGTCAGGAACACATACACAAACACAGAACGGCATTGCCAAATGCCAACAACATTACACAACACAGAACACACAATAGAGACACACCTTCCCCCACACCCAATGACAGGGTTCAATTGGGACAGTAGCCTACATCATGAATCCATGAAGGAAAAAATATATATACATAAAAAAGCCTTAACCAAAACCTGTTTATCATAAATATCTTGCAACTGGGCTAAGTGTACCCCAACCACCTTAAATGCTACATTTACCAGCTTTGTAAGCTTACACTTGCAGATCATTGGAAGAACACTGTACCACACCACAATGCCAAATGTCAAGACAGATTCAATAAAACACTGGTAAAACAAAGTCATCAAAGTCGTGCACACCCTGAATGATTTCATCTTCCTCAAAAAGAAAAGTCTCTGTTGGGACTTTTTACAGACAGCCTCAGTATTGCCCTTAAAAGATCATTTGTTGTCGATGATGGCTCCTCAATATTTATATTCAGCTACAGTGTTAACATTCTTGTTCTGAATAACAGTTTGGGGAACATTGTGCTGTGACTCACATGGGACCTGCTACCAGTCGCCATAGAGAGCAACGCCCAATCACAACCCTTTAGCAGTATTGGATCCTCCGATGCTGAGATGTTTCCTGAAATGAACCAGATAACTGACGTCAGCCTACACCAGGCTGGGTAACTGTTATGCACCTTCACTGGATAACGGATGTGAACCCAGGTACACCAGGCTGGTTCGCCGATAGAAACCTACTCCAGGCTAAATATACCTGTTGTGAACCATCACTAGATAGCCAATGTGAATCATCACTTGATAGCTGATTCAAACCAACACACTGCAACAGCAGAGACTGGGAGGAAAGTAAAGTAACTGACATAAGCCCATGAAGTATATCTTTGATGTAAAGCATTAGATGGTGTTTTGCCATGATCTGAAACTGCATTTCTTCATCGTTCATCTTGATGACTGTTAGTTGATATGGTTAGCTTGATACTGTTAGCTTTGTGCGTATATTATGGTTGTCTATGCGTGATGACAATAGAATAACCACAATGTGGGTATATAGGACACCGTGTCCAATATGGGGCTGTGTCAACTTAATGAGCTGTGATGTGACCATGACTAGAGGGTCACCAACACTCCGCACTTGCCACACATGACTAAACAGTTCAAATGACTGAATGGCGCTTTCGATTCCTCCTTTATTTTTAGGCATTGTTGTCAAATAGAATATCTATCTGCAGGCCTTACCGCTCAGCATTTCCTGTGTGACACATCCACTTCCTCTGTTGTCCCCACATCCAACACTTTACTGTAGGGATCCACAGGGATGGTACAGTGGGCTTCTTGACAATGTTGGGCCACAGACCACTGGTCACCCAAGCAGAACCTCTGTTTGGGCCAATTTGATCTCAGGGAGAAACGGACGACCGAGCATGACCAATCCTATCCCTTGTTCTCGGGGGAAATCTCGGTCTCCGTCTCTGTGTCTCCAAATGACGCACGTCACCGTTGCCCGCGTGTCCCTTTTCAGCCCACGGAGCGTCGAGTCGGACATATGTGACATCGGGCCACACCAGCGGGTCTTTTTCTTGTCTGTTCCACACACACACACACACACGCACGCACTCCGAGGCTCCTGTAATTGAGGGCCTGCAGGAGAGGCTGGGCCGAGCGTGTCTCACATCCGTCTGCCATCATTACCGTCGCTGCCCTGCCTCTGTGCCCCCATGGTCCTTCTCTGTTGCAGCCATTAGCCTCTGCCCCCCCCACCCACATCTGAAGACACGGCACACATTAGCCACCTCGAGGGGGTGGAGGTGGGGAGACTTGGGATGTGTGTGCATGTGTGTGTGTGTCACAGGCTCGAGCTTCGGTCAGCCAATCAGAAGACATTGACCATTCCGTGGGCAGATGAAGGGACCCCAGGCCGGGGATGCAGGCCCGAGGCTGAGTCTGGGTGAGGGCGGACAGCACTGCAGCCTCATGAGTCATGCTGCCCCCGTCTGTAACAAGTGTTGGGGAGCGGCCTTCCCCCTCCCAATAGGACCCAGACACACATCCACACCCTGCCCTGTGTGTCCTCACACGCTCTCACCCCGTGTGGGGAGAGAATGGACACAAATTAACGTGGCTTGACACCTGTGCTTCCCCCCCCCCCCCCCACCGCCCTTGCCCTCCCCCCTCCCCCCAAACTCCTCTCCTCCTCCTCTGCTCTCTCCTGCACCGTGTGTCACATCGAGCTACAAGGAGGACCCAAATGCGTTGTGCGGAACGGTACGTTTATTCGCGAAAATCACTCCCCACAACAAAACCACGCACGATAGGCTACACGTCAAAGCCACAAAACGCTTCAGCAAGGGAGGAGGGGAAACAGAGGATATGTCGAAGATGCCTAATCAGCGCACAACAGGGAACAGGTGGTGTGGAGGAGGGACAAAGGTGCTGATCGAAAGATGAGCTTCGGCGGACGAACGCTGCTGTGAAAAGAAAACAGGGTGACCTCCAGGTCACCCCCCAAACCCTGACCCCATGTATCTATCAGACTCGCAGGCCAGGCAGCACAAACAGAAAAGGGCTGTGCTTGTTATTGCTGTAAATACCTCGCTGTCAGGCGGGGCAGCCTCCTCTGTTGCTCTAACTGACTAACTGCGCTCACAGATGACTGGTTTACGGTCACATGGGGCCCGCCACACGGCATCACCGCGGCAACCAGACCCCAGCGCAGTTCCCGTAACCCCCTCCCCACTTTCCCCCTGCCACCCCCCCCCCCCCCCCCCCCAACTCCCAACTCCTCCGTGGGCTGAGGGGCTACCAGTCCTGTTGGAGGGTTGCCGCGGTGACACAGTACTGGCCATGAGCAGAGCTCAGCCACCCCCCCACCCCCCCCCCCACCACCACCACCAACACCACCACAACTTCACCCGGTGGTCCGCCGGCCAGAGAAAACCAAGCTTCATGGGGTTTTAAACTGAAATAATAAAGGAGCAACAATACCGGCGCCGGACACAGCCCACGCTGATCTGGCCAGACCCAAAACAGACCCAGAACGAGGCACGAGCAAGCGGAGCAGCTCGCTACGACGTGTCGGAGAGATGGACTGAGGGGCCGTGCTGCAGGGTAGTGGAGGAAACAGGCTAAGCTTGCCGGGGAGTTATGGGGTGGTGTCCTGCCTGCTGGCTGGAGGTCCTGTGAAGCATCGAGGTGTGAGGTCACCCAGCCAGCCGTCTCTCTGTGGATGGCACAGGGAGGGAGGGAGGGAGGGAGGGAGGGGGGAGGGAGGGAGGGAGGGGGGAGGGAGGGAGGGAGGGAGGGAGGGAGGGAGGGAGGGAGGGAGGGAGGGAGGGAGGGAGGGAGGGAGGGAGGGAGGGAGGGAGGGAGGGAGGGCTGGACAGGACAGGACAGGACAGGACAGGACATGGTAATTGTTGTAAGTTCAGAGAAAAGTGGAAGGAGAGGATGTGGGAAGAGAGAAAGAGAAGGGGAGAGTTAGAGGGTGAGAAATTGAGGGAGGGAAGGGAAAAGAGAGGAGAGCAGGACGGCGAGAAAGAGTGAGAGCGAGGGGACGGAGGGGTGTAGAGAGGGAGGGCGCGACGGAGAGCTGGAGAGAGAGAGAGGGGTACAGCGTGGGGGGGGGGGCCTTAGTTATGAGCTGTCACGGTCGTGCCCACGTATCGGATTTCCCAGCGATGATTTTAGTCTTCCCTGGTGACACTTTCGGCCTGAGAGTCCAGACACTTGGCCCAGGCTTGACACCGATCTGGCCTCACGCAGATCGTCCCCACACGCAAACAGATCTCCTGTCACCGTCTCCACCGCAAGTCTGAGTCTCACTGGAGCAGTTTTCCTGTCACAGGAGAGATTAGACTTGGAATCAATGTGTCTAGGAAGGAATTGGTCTAGACCTGGGAATTCGCAGGGTTAAAGTCTCGACCGGGAGGACGATTCAGGGTTTTAGAGAGGCGCTTCTGGGGTGAGAGAAGAGCTCTCTCTGTAGAACTCCCACTGCACACGCACCGGAAACGCCCGCCCGTTAAGCCTGTTACCGTGGTGACCAGCCTTCCTCTGGGATTCTCGGCTCGTCTTGCCGGCGCTTACCTCTGATTGGATTGAGGAAGGGCGAGGGGGCGGAGTGTCTGGGGCGAACATGCTGCTTTACCTGCCCAGCCACTCTGTCTCACATGCACACACACACATGGACACATACACACACACACACATGCACGGGACCACTCACACACACACAAACACACAAGCACAAGCAACAGAGGGATAATAAGACCACACCATCAAGGCTATGGTCTCACAGCCCTCACAGGCGAGGCGCGCTGGGAAGTGAGTGATGTTGAGACAGATGTTTCTCATATAGCAGCTAACGTTAGCCGCGCGGGGCTGATGAGAGTTCTGTTACATTAACCCAGCCTGGCTCTGCTGCCCAGACCATCGCATTCAATTACATTTAACCCTAATTACACACTCTCTCTCTCTTCATATGTTATGCACCTTCTCCCTTTGTCGCTCTCTCCTTTTCTTTCCTTCTTTCTTTCTCTCCCTCTCTCTTTGTGACTCTCTTGCTTCACAATGTCTTGTTCTGTCTTTCTCCCTCTCTTCTCCTCCTCTCCTCCCTCTCCTCCCTCTCCTCCTCTCCTCCCTCTCCTCCTCCCTCTCCTCCTACCTCTCCTCCCTCTCCTCCCTCTCCTCCCTCTCCTCCCTCTCCAGGCTCTCCTCCTCTCCTCCTCCCTCTCCTCCTCCCTCTCCTCCCTCTCCTCCTCTCCTACCTCTCCTCCCTCTCCTCCTCCCTCTCCTCCCTCTCCTCCCTCTCCTCCCTCTCCTCCCTCTCCTCCTCTCCTACCTCTCCTCCCTCTCCTCCCTCTCCTCCTCCCTCTAATCGCTCTCCTCCCTCTCCTTCTCTCCTCTCTCTCGTCCCTCTCCTTCTCCCTCAGCGTTCAGTTAATTGTCTGTCTCTCAGGATAGTGTCTGGAGTGAAAGCCATCACCTCCTCCTATGATAGGGTCATATTAACAAGTTTCATGGCTCTCTAAGGCTCCATTAAAACCTACTACAACATCATTCTGACAATTTGCGTCAGAGCGTGAAGTCAAAAGCAGTTTGCGTTTTTCGAGGTCTAAACCTTTTCCCACGAGAACCAGAAACACAATCCAAACACTGGAACCCTTAAAATAAGCAGGCTTTCACGATGAACAACAGGGACTTGAGGTGGGAATATTCCGGACTTTCCGACCTGCCCCCTCGTCAAGCGTTCTCACACCCTCCTCGACCAGGAAATGCGAGCCGTGATCAGGCGCTGTGCCCGCGCTCCGCCTGGCGCTGAACGCCACGAGGCCGCTACTCGCTCCTCACGGGAGGAAGCACGGTCGTCGTGGCAACGCAGCGCGGGGGGGGGGGGGGGGGGCCTTGCGCTCATCCTCGCCCAAACTAACCCCACCCCCCACGTTATGAGGTGTCGGAGGATGCCAAAATACGACACCGCCCATATCGGCATAATAAATGACAGCTGTCGGTTACTCCTCTTCTCATCTCCTCTCTCTCTCTCTCTGGCAATTCTCTCGCTCTTCTCCGTCCCTCTCCTATCCTCTCCTCTCCCCTCACTCTCCCACCCCCCCTACCCCCCCTCTGAAGAAGTTTACATTCCAGTTCCTATACGGAACGCCAGCAGGCCTCTGAGCCACACGAATGCTTCTTATTTTCCCCCGCGAACCCTCTCGATGTCTCTGTTACGGAAACGTCTGCCAGGGCTGGGGGGGGAGGGGGAGAGGAGCAGGCTGAGCGTCTGCCAGCGACCGTGGCGAGGGGTTGGGAAACAATGGCACGTCCTGTGCGATTCCCAGCGCCGCACCGGCCCCCCCCAGACCGCCTCGCGAGCACTAAGCCGCGGCTCCTTTTGTTTTGTCAGACCACGGCGGCGTACCTCTGATTGGTTGTGTCGGATCTGGCCCCCGAGGAGAGCCGAGGCGGCTCGACCAACAGGGCTGGTGCCCCGCCAGACAGAGAGGGAGGAGCGGGGGGCCTGCTCCAACTGTTGTGGGGGACTGGGTGTCGGTGGAATGGGGGTGGGGTGTGTGTGTGGGGGGGGGGGGGAGTTCTGGAGGGTTCTGGGGAGATGAGGCGGATTACTGGGCCCAGGAGACTGGCTGGTGTCACGCAGCGGTCTCTCACACTCCTTCTGGCAGCTCTCCATGGCAACTCCCCATGGCAACGTGTGTGGCGGTGCCTGACCTCTGTGTGTTCAACACTGGAGAGTTACCGCCAATTGTAGAAGCATGGTGGCGTCTGTGTGTGTGTGTGTGTGTGTGTGTGTGAGGCTACGGAGGGCTTGTCGGGGGGGGGGGGGCAGGAGAGGGCTGAAAGAAAACCGAGAGGAGAGAAGAAGGGAGCGGACAGCGCTGCCTCCGACACGTGCGTATTTGTTTTACTTTAGACCCACTGACAGATGAGTGAGTCCACTCTGGGTGGGGGGTGGCGAGGATGGTGGAGCTTGTGTGTGTGGAGGGGCGGGGGGGGGGGGAGGTTGACGTAGCTCGACAGCAGCGGAATGTCTGGTCATTCTGAAATATCATCTTGTCGGAATATCTAGGATTGTCTTCTTCTTCAGCCGCGGCGATCCTGCATGAATTATGCATGAGGTGAGGGAGGCCGTGTTGAGTCTGGTGAAGGAGAGCTGTGAGAGGAATGCTGTGGGCCAGATCTGCGGGGCTGAATAGCTAGCTGTGAAAGTAATTACTCTCCGGGCTCGGTCCCCCTCTCTCAAACGTCTGCTGTACTTTTATCCACCGCTCGATATTGGCAGTATATGTTTGAATAAAACACAAAATTCTGTCATAAAATACACTTTCATTCTCCAGTCAGAAACCATTAGCAGGGAAACTTTAACACCCGCTTCCCTTGGCTTGTTGGACCGGATCAGTTGAGGAGTGTGGAGTAAGATTAATAGCTGTAGCTTTATCTTGGCAAATCAAATCCCAATAAAGCTTGTAGAAAAATTAAAAGCTGGCCTGGTGTGAACACAGAAGGCAGCAGGAAGGTAGACGGGTTCCAAGCCCTGCAGGTGATTCTTTTACAACCTGATATCTAATGCTAGCTGGAGTCTTTATGGACATATTGCATATTGACACAGAGACGCTGGTTTCCTTCAGCAGAGACCTCTCACCTGGAGCGTCTGTCTGACGGGGTGATTTACGACCCTCCGCTCAGATAGGGTTTCAGTGTGTAAAGTACAGCACATTTAACTTAAACACCCCGCTCGCCAATAAAGCTGTGAGATTATTTGAAAAAGAAATGGGTTCAGACAAACATTTTGGGGGCTATGCACCATGTCACCATTCAGGAGGTTGGATGGACAGGTGGTTTGATTGGACAGGAGGTTAGATTGGACAAGACGTTATTGGGCAGGAGATTTGATGGACAGGAGGTTAATGGACAGGAAGTTGGATGTACAGGAGGTTATTGGACAGGAGGTTGGATGGACAGGAGGTTATTGGACAGGAGGTTGGATGGACAGGAGGTTATTGAACAGGAGGTTGGATGGACAGGCGGTTATTGAACAGGAGGTTGGATGGACAGGAGGTTATTGAACAGGAGGTTGGATGGACAGGAGGTTATTGGACAGGAGGTTGGATGAACAGGAGGTTATTGAACAGGAGGTTGGATGGACAGGAGGTTATTGAACAGGAGGTTGGATGGACAGGAGGTTATTGAACAGGAGGTTGGATGGACAGGAGGCTATTGAACGGGAGGTTGGATGGACAGGAGGTTATTGAACAGGAAGTTGGATGTACAGGAGGTTATTGAACAGGAGGTTGGATGGACAGGAGGTTATTGAACAGGAGGTTATTGGACAGGAGGTTGGATGGACAGGAGGTTGATGAACAAGAGGTTGGATGGACAGGAGGTTATTGAACAGGAGGTTGGATGGACAGGAGGTTATTGGACAGGAGGTTGGATGGACAGGAGGTTGATGAACAGGAGGTTGGATGGACAGGAGGTTGATGAACAAGAGGTTGGATGGACTGGAGGTTATTGGACAGGAGGTAGGATGGAGAAAAGTAAAGCTATAGCAGGGGTCGCAGAAGTGAGTAAACTGGAGGATGAGACGTGGAACCGGCAAGTGACTCATGGAGACAGACATTCGGCCCAGTGATAAAGGCCTGAAGGTGTGATACAATCTGTTTAAGACATTGTAATTGGATGGATGAGGAAGCTTGCCATTCTGTGCGTGTGTGCTTCTCTGTCCTCATATTGACATATAAATACACCATTTACCGTCCGGCTGAGTAATGGCTTCCAAGTGAGTTTAGATTGATGACTCCCAGCCAGACTCTCGCTCCCACCTTATTCATCTTTTCCCTTTCTCTCTCTAGCTCTCTCGATCCCTCTCGTCCATCCCTCCCATATCTCTGCTTAATCTCTTCCATCACTTCCCAGGAGAGGGTGGGGTGAGGGGCCGAAGCATGTCTCAACAGACGAGAGAAGGGTTGAAGCCAAGGTGGTGGGATGTGTTCAGTGCTGGTTCCAGCCAAAGAGCTTCTGTCTCCAGCCAGGACAGAGAGACCTACACTCCCACATCAGAGAGTTACAGGCCTGGATCAGAGAGACGGGGAGGGGGGGGGGGGGGGGGCGGGGACCTATGGAGATGGAGCAGGCTACTGACTCACCCTGTCAGACCACCGACATTTGACTGGCAATCAATTGGGATGTAATACAGCCTTGAGCACTGGCAATACATGCACAGTACAGAGTATACGGTACATAATACACAGTACACACATACTCTTTAAACCCTGTCGGTGTGGGCGGGTGCCAGTCAGGCAGTCATCAGGCAGAAGTAGTCGATCCCTGAGAGACAGGGTATCACCGTAGCCTGGTTGGCTGACAGCTTCAGGACCTTATTGAAAAATCAATGTCCATCTCACCTGGCTGCCAGCCAGCTCGGCTGAAGTCACCTCATGAAGCCTGATCCTGTTACCTGATGCCGGCTCCACCCTGCATACACACACACACACACACACACACATACACACCTTTTCTCAAAGTCACTTTGATGCTCAAGAGATAACCCTGCTCTATGACCCAGGGCGCTATGGCTACTCGGCATCTTGCTGTTGTTGTTGTTCACGGCAATAGCATACAGGCAGACAGACAAGTAGGTAGGAAGGAAGGAAGGAAGGAAGGAAGGAAGGAAGGCAGGCAGGCAGGCAGGCAGGCAGGCAGGCAGGCAGGCAGGCAGGCAGGCAGGCAGGCAGGCAGGCAGGCAGGCAGGCAGGCAGGCAGGGGAAGTCAGACCGACAGACAAACAGGCAGGGAGGCAGATAGACAGTCAGGCACACGGAAAGGTCAGGCCACATCCCAACCTCCAATCAGAACTGATGAGGTGGAGAGCAGAAGGCCCAAACAGTTATTACCAGGGTTGCCTGGATGCTGTGTCGTCAGAGAGAAGAAAGGAGATTTAAACATAGTAGTTTGACTTGGACATTTCAGAGGGGTGATGTCATTGAGCAGGAGTTTCTAGGAGGAGAGGAGAAAAGGGAGAAGAGAGAAAACGAGAGCAGAGGAGGAGGAGAGAGGAGGAGAGGAGAGCTCCACTCTGGGCATCCTCTACTAGGGGGACGTGTTCGACCAGCCTGTCTGTAAACCTTGTCTATCCCCAGACTGCCCCCACAACACACACTTACACACTTGCGTCCGAAGAAAGTGGGGAGATGGAAGGAGGATAAAAAGAAGAAGTGAGGGGAGGTGGGCTGGAGGGCATTTACATTGAACAGTTAGCATATGTGACCTCATGTTTTGTCTCTGCAGATTCCTCTTGATATTGTGAAGGCCCCCACCCCCTCCCCCGCCCCCCCCTCTGCCATGGCCTTCTCTATACCCCCCCCCCCCCCCCCCCCCCCGCTGTCCTGCCTCCTCTCCTCGGGGCGACGGTGGTGCGTAATGCAATTTGGTTGATTAAAAGAAAACATTAAAGCTCCACCTTATTGAATTTGACGGCACGTACGTATCCGGAGCTCACCGGCCACTCTCTTTTATTGGCCAGGATAAAGAGATCACGTCATCCACCCCCCCCCCCCCCCCCCCCACCACCACCCTCACCCCCCGCACCCCAGACAAACCTTGGCAGGGGAGGACGTCCTGGCAGCACATAGATTTCCTTAGAACCCCACCACCCCACCCTCCCCACCGAACAACAACCAGCCAGCCAGCCACCCCCCCCCGCGCGCTCCCAGACACGTGGGTTTAACCTTGGGCCTAAAGAGAGAGAGAGAGAGAGAGAGAGAGAGAGAGAGAGAGAGAGAGAGAGAGAGAGAGAGAGAGAGAGAGAGAGAGAGAGAGAGAGAGAGAGGGAAAGCGAGGCCGAAGCCATGCCACGAGGGGAGACGTTTCATCTTAATCAATAAACAAGCCGATTTGTCATTTATCTGTTCCGTCGGCGTTTAGAAGTCGCTCTCTCGGTGGCTCACATCCCCGATGATGACTCACCCAAGCAGGATGGATACAGGGATGGGGAAGGGGGGCCAGCGATATTAACCACCAGCCAATCCCCTGGGCTGGCACCCAGACACACACGAAGCCCCTCCCCCCTGTGCTGCAGCACCAGCTGGAGACGAGAGCATCAGAGAACGTCCTACAGCCTCCACCTCCTCCAGGGCCGGCTCATCGGACCAGCCAACAGAGGAACTGCTGGGTGATGCAGCAGGAAACTGGAGCAGCAGTCAGCTGGGCCTCCCAATGGATTATTGATTTGGAGCAGCGCCGGTCAAGACTCACATTTGAACAGGGGGTCGGATGGCTGAGCAGTTAGGGAAGCGGGCTATTAATCAGAAGGTTGCGGGTTTGATTCCCGGCCGTGCCAAATGACGTTGTGTCCTTCGCCCTACTTACCTCGGGGGAATGACCCTGTACTTACTGTAATTTGCCCTGGATAAGAGCGTCTGCTAAATGACTAAATGTAAACGGAGTTACAGTAAAGTGTCACGTGCTGTGAACAATGCTTTTGTCATTGGTGGGTGGAGCTGGTTACCTTGGTATCTCTAGTGTTTTTCACGTGCGATGAGTGTGAGAGGAGAGACCCAGAAAGGGCCAGAGAGAGAGAGACAGATGAAGAGAAGGAGAAGAGATTGACGTGCAAAAAGGAAAGAGATGGATAGACTAGCCGAGGACAGTGGAAGGAGAGATGGAGAGACGGGGGAGGCAGGGAGGACTGGATGAAGGTTAGAGTGATGAGAATGCACCGACCCCATCACGTGCCTCGGAGTAACCGGAGCTCAGAGCAGAGAAGAGGGTGTGCTCGTGTTTCCCGCAAACAGCCCCTTCCTCCACTCGCCCCCCCCCTCTCCCCTTTCCCCAAGCAGTACGGAGAAAGGGGTGAGCGAGGTGAAGGGAGTGTGGAGGTATTATTGTGTTAAAAGACACCAGATCGTGTCTACAGTATATCAGTTGAACAACACTCCGCCCAGGACGGCACGGAGAGATGACTGTTACACAGAGGAAAGAGAGAGTGCCGTCCTCTGGACCTCCATAGGGACCAGGGGAGGAGAGGAGATAAGAACAGAGAGGAGTGGAGGGGACAGGAGGGGAGAGAGGGAGGGAGAGTTGAGGGGGATAGAGGAGAGGAGAGAGGGAGAGTTGAGGGGGGGGAGAGGAGAGGAGAAAGGGAGAGTTGAAGGGGGGAGAGGAGAGAGTGTTGAGGGGGGGAGAGGAGAGGAGAAAGGGAGAGTTGAGGGGGGGAGAGGAGAGAGTGTTGGGGGGGAGGGGAAAAGGAGTGGAGAGTAGAGTAGAAGGGGAGGAGAGGACAGGAAAGGACAAGGGAGTAGAGAGAAGAGAGAAGAAGGAAGGACAGGGAGTGAAGAGCTATATTTGATGCCAAATGCTCTGTGGGACAAACAAGAGGTCTTTAAAAAGGCCTGTGCACTTACAGTAACTCTCTCAGTTGTCCATTTGACCTCAGCCAAGATCAATACTGAGACAAAGCCAGATGTGGAACAAGGGCATGTTAGGGAGGGAGAGATGGAGGGCTTGAGGAAAAGATGAAGAGGTGGTGGAGGGCTGGCAGTGGGTCTGAGTTCTGTGTCTGTCCATTTTTGTGTGCACATGGTTGGATGAGTAAATATAGTCTGGTGGGGTTCTGAAAGCAGTTTAAAAGCGGGATTGAGTCATTTTATGAAGCTTTACAGATACATACCTTCTTGTGGTGGAAGAGGATTTATTTCAGTTGGAGATGTCACTTTAACTATCACAATGACATCACACAAACTCGAGAGATGTTGTTGTGGTTTCATAGTTCAATGCTGCCATCTAGCGGTCATGTGCAGATCTGCTGAACCATTACCAGCATTATGTCCATGAACATGACGAGGACGAGGACGAGGACGAGGACGAGGACGAGGACGAGGACCAGGACGAGGACCAGGACCAGGACCAGGACCAGGACCAGGACCAGGACCAGGACCAGGACCAGGACCAGGACCAGGACCAGGACCAGGACCAGGACCAGGACCAGGACCAGGACCAGGAGTCAGTCACAGCAAATGGGACAAATATAGTACAGTAAAGTATACAAGTTGGTCCGGATGTGGTTTGCTGAGCAGTAGCGGAACAAGACTGACCAAAACCATAAATCGATTTGACACGGAGTTGCAAGCTGTGGCGAAAAAGAGCTTTGTAACAGTGTGCGTAAAGCATAATAACTAATACACAGCATGAGAAACTGCTGAAGGATAGAATACTCCAAAATAGAATGGTGATGAGTGGCAGAGGAAGAGAATAAAGGAGAAGGAGAAGGAGGAGGAGGAGGAGGAGGAGGAGGAGGAGGAGGAGGAGAGAAAAAATAGGCGAAGGAACGGAGGAGAGAGGAGGTTCGGTAGAACATGCGATAGGCATAAACCTGGACTTCACATGAGCTTTAAAACTCATTTCATTTTCATTAAAAAGACAGGTCTGCAGGGCATCCCTGGAGGAGGAGTGCTCTCAGGTTAGTCCCCGTCTCTCCTGGCCCCCCAGCTTAACAGAGACTACAAATGCAACACAATAAGGTACTCCAACTAAGGTCAACAACAAGCTGAGACATCTCCAACGCACGAGAAATATTGCCCCCTCGAGCCGTCAGGGGCGGAGCCAGTGCTGCGGAGGAGGAGTGAGGACTCCAGGAGCCACCAATTAGAAGGGCCTGCTCCAGCGTGACCTCCGCGAGCAGGTTTGAGCTCCCCCTGGTGGAGAGGCATGGGCAGCACATGTACACACGTGCGAGCATGCACGAACACATACAATACCAGGTCTAGCTGACGGTACATTAGCATGGAGCACTTGAGAAATGGAATGTGGATGTCAACCATGCGCTCCCCTGTCATGTCTTTGGGTGCTCTGCATTGGGCATCTAGTCACCAGGACTTGGCTGTTTCTCCTCCTCCTGGATGAAGACTCCACGAACGTCGTCGACTGGCAAGGAAAGGAAGGTGGGGGGACAGAGGGGAGCTGGAGGAAAGAGGGAAGAGAGAAGGTGGAGGAGAGAGGAGGGATGGAGGGGGCGCGGAGGAGAGAGGGGGGGAGACGGGGAGGAGAAAGCAAGGTTGGAGGGGTTTAACGGAGGAGAGAGGAAGGCTGGAGGAGAGCCGGAGGAAAGAGGGAACGTGGAGGGAGAGATAAAGGAATGAGAGAGGCTGGGCAAGAGGTGGGAGAGAGAGGAGGCAGGCGGGCGGGCGGGCAGAGAGGAAGAGAAAAATAAGCCTGGAGGAGAGAAGGAGGCTGCAGGAGAGAGGGGGGGGGGTGGATGGTGTCAATGTGATTAAAGACCCAAACTGTGGACTCGTCGTCTCTCTGAAGTTCACACACTTATAATAGGCTCCCTCTTGCAAGGCCTGACGGATTTTTGGACGGAGAGAGATGGTGAGAGAAAGAAAGTCGTAGAAGGAAAGAGTGAAGGAGAGAGAAAGAGAAATAGAGAGAGGGGGCGAGGAGAGATAAAGAGAGAGAGAGAGAGATAGGGCTCGGCCAGGGGAAAGGAGGTATAGAGATGGGAAGGGGGAGAGGGAGAGAAGGGAGGGGGGAGAAAAGAAAGAGAGAGCAAGTGAGGGAAAGAGAGAAAGAGAGATGCTACATAGCTTCAGCCAGGGTGGCTGGACTGCCTCTTTCAACACCTACCAGAGACGACGCATGATGCCATGGAGATATAATTAGAATGTGGTTACTCAGGCCCAGAGCTGGTTGCTACCGCTGCTGGTCATTAGCATCCGAGTGTGTTACTCATGGTGACTAATGCAAACATACACAGGCCATTAGGTATGCAGGGACGAGGCCAAAAGAAGGAGAGAAGGGGATAGAAGAGAAGATATGTGAAGTAGCGGAGAGAGGAGGGAAGTGAGGAGAGAATGGAAAATATTGTAAACATTCGGATTCACTGTTCTCCAAGGCCAAATAAACTCAGTAAAGATGAATCTGTGAATAATAGTTGAAGTATAGTACTGTACAATGTCCTTTTCATAATATAATGTATTTTTTTAGCAGGCACTATTTTTTAAGTAATGTACAGGGAGATTCAAATATGCAGTCTCTTGGTCTACAGCTAGCTTGACCACTGAGCTATCCTGTTGTAATAATAATATGACTATACTCTCCGCTTACATTATCAGAAAGCCCTCAATGGACCTCTTAATGACAAGTTATAAAAACACTTCGAAAAACTGCCCTGTCATTTCCAAAAGCGAGGCACCTCTTTCATGTGTGATTAGCTGGAGCCCCTGCAGAGCCGGGTGTGTAACCCTGAGCTGTGTCTGGCACTCTGGGAACATGGGAGGGAGAAGAGGGGAGCAGGACGAGAGACAGAGACCCACAGAAAGAGACAGGAGAGAGAGAGAGAGACAGAGAGAGAGGGAATGAGAGACAGACAGACAGACAGACAGACAGACAGACAGACAGACAGACAGAGAGAGAGAGAGAGAGAGAGAGAGAGAGAGAGAGAGAGAGAGAGAGAGAGAGAAAGAGAGAGAGAGAGAGAGAGAGAGAGAGAGTACATACATACATACATAGCAGGGTTTACACATTTAAGATTAGAAATACTTAATCTATAATAAAGTATTTAGTTAAGGGGGAGACCACCTCCACCACCCACCATTTGTTTAAAGGGACTGAGGAAACCTTATTGAATAATTGCCTCCGTAATAATCAGTCTAATCTTAAGTAGTGATTTCTATGAAAGTAGAGCAGGTCAGATAACGTGAGTATTATACACAATGATTTATTTAAGAAAATGTAATTATAATGAACTAATACCAGATGAGTTATTGGTTAGTTTGGGTAAACAGTACAGTAGGCCTAGATTCTAATGAGAGCGAGTTACACAATGGCTGTGTAGAGCGCGTGGAAAGGGGGGAAGGGAAAGAGAGAGAGAGAGAGAGAGAGAGAGAGAGAGAGAGAGAGAGAGAGAGAGAGAGAGAGAGAGAGAGAGAGAGAGAGAGAGAGAGAGAGAGAGGAAACAGACAGAGACAGGATATGGAGTGAGCGAGGGAGGGAGGGAAGGAACAAGAGAGGTGAAAGTCAGATACAGAATGAGGAGAGGATGAGAGGAAGGGGGAGGTGGAGGTGGAGGAGAGGGGGGAACTGTGTCAGTCACCACAGCTATGATTAGGATGACTTTACATCTCGTGGATCACCTCAGTGGTGCAGACCTGGAGGCTGTCTCTGTCTGCGGCCATATTTCACATCGTCAGCTTCCAAACATCCTCCATCCCTCTGCTACATCCTGCCTACCTGGCCTGACAGCACACTCTACCAAAGGTGTGCGTGCAGCACATTGCTGTGGAATAACACTTTAAATATGAATGAGTGTGCGATTACTGCATATGACCACCCAGATACTCAGAAACAAAATCACACATAACTGTCGACTCGTTTTTTTCTCTGTTGTATTTGCCGCCATGCTTATTGGAAATGCACATTGTTACTTTCAATATCTTACTGATCAATTTGTTTTTCATTTTCATATCCCAACACAACATTGTTTCATCAAATCAAATACAGTCATTGGTGTTAGGGTCGGTGTAGCGTATGTTTGTTTGAATGTTAACATGTTATGATCCTCTAAGTTTGGGGATCTTTCTGAGGAACGTCACGTTGCTTTCATGTTGCTCAGGCAGAGTAATACAAGAACAGCGTTGTCAAGGACAACGGTATGATTCTAGTTAAAGGTCTCCTCGATGTCTTCCTCCGGGGACAGGTGTGCGGAGGAACGGCTGGGGCTGGACTTTGTCTTCAGGTTGATAGATCCGTAAAGCTTCGTGGAGCGCTTGGAATAAGCGAAAGCCTTCCTCCGGTACATCTCGCCCTTCCACATGGACACCATGAGCAGCGAGGAGAGCACCACCCCGCCCAGCGTCAGCAGGCACAGCCCCGCGATCACGCACCGGTCCAGGTGGGCCCCCACCCGCGCGCTTTCTATCTCCAGCCTCTCCATCTCACGAGCGGACACGCTCTCGGGGTCTACCTGTACGTCGCGAGGGACGGTGTAGGATATGATTACTAAGGAGATTCCGGCAACGAGAAATGTGACAGCGCTGATAAATCCGTAGTCTACAGAACTCCCCGAACTTTCCGAGAAGAGATCCTCGTCCGACATAAGAGAGAGTTCCGGTAGTGTCTCTGGGCGAATGTCACTTGCGGAGCCATCGCGCGATTTGTGAATCCCTTTCCAGCTCGTTACAGGGCTGGCAAGGCGTAGATTTACGTTTTCATCGATATACATAAAAGAAGTCTCTAGCTCCTCGTCACAGCACACTCTGACCCTCTCCTCCGCTGGGAAGCTGCAGCCGTTTTTAACCTGCGCCCCGCCCCTATTGGCCGCCGTCCGTGGTGCTGAAGCACTCAGCAACTCGCATCCGTGAGCCGAGCTGCGCTCTTGTTCACTGGAAAGTGCTCCAACGTGTGAGCTACTGGACTGACGGACATGCACCGGACTGGAGGGCAAAGTACGGATGTTCAAGGGATCCGGTTGTCCCCCAGCTTTGCTGAGGTAAAGCAGCTCCAGAGAAGCCATTCGGTTCTTTCCACTGGCTCACGTTAGTTCTGATCGCAAGGTGGCCCCGATCTATGACATCCCTAAGAAGACATAACAGTAACAGAGGTCATAATAAGTCACATGTTCCACATCTTAGAACTGTCAGTCAGTGTGAAGTATTGACAAAGTTAATAGGCTACGTTTGAGATACTCTGAAAACCTCTCGTCCATTCTAAAAGGCGATTAAAGTGGCCATGATTAGCTGGTACATATATATCCTATTAAGAATCAGTTCTCGTAGGCTTAACCCACAGATTAGCTCTAATTCTTCTCCAAACATCGGTCAAAGTCTTAAGCATTGTAGTCAAACCAGAAGAACACGCCTCATAATAACCATTTAACATCATCTTGTAAAAAATACCCAATATATAAAAAATTGTTTACTCTTGCACAAGCATATTGAAAAGAAATGCTATTTAAAATTAACATAATTATGAACAAATCATCTAAATTAAGTCATCAACAAAAAGAAGAATTATTGTCTCATTCATATTTAGTTAGAAGGTGATAGCCTCTAGTTGGCACGAGCATACCGGTATGATCAACCGTGAATGCTGAGCTAAACTAAATTGTATTTCAACGAACAGCCAAAGAACACTCACTTCAGCATCCATTTTATCCGATCGTCCTTATAGTCTGGAACACTCGTATTAAGAAGTAGGCAACTGTTACGCTGTCTAGTCTCTATGTATGCTGCCTTTTCTCAAAATGTGCACGTTAGCATCCTTAGCTGTTTGCTCAGGGATGGACAGCTTTCCTCTATAGTCCCTCCCACGCACTGCTTTGCTGCCTCGTTGTGGTGCTGAAATGAGCTCCCGGTATCCGTGACCAGATTGAGATCACTTCAGCGTGAATCAAGATTTTAACGGAATCCTGACATTGGACGTATGTATCCACTTTGGTAATAACGTTCCACAGCTCCCACTTATTCCTTTAGAGACTCGCGGAATTAAATATTGAGGAACAAAGACTGGCCTGATTTCACATACTTTGAATGTTACGCTATTCAGCGTGTTTTGACTGAAATATGAACATAGCGTAGAATTTCCATCATCTGATACTGATAAAATCACCTCAAATGTGAGATCAAGGTATCCCGTTTCATCACTCGCCGTCTGCTCCCCCAACTCCAGGAAGATTAACCGTTCCTTTTAATCCATTTTAAATCCGGACACAGATCTAGAAGGTCAACTCATCTGACCTGCTCTAAATCTTACAGAATGACAACCATTCTCATAGTCACCATCCTCATGTAGCTCCCGTTGGGGACAGCTGTGCTCATTGCTGAGTGGCATCTTGAAGCCCCGCTACAGCAGTGACCTACATTTAACATTTAATCTCATTTCGCTCACATTGTAATATTGTTTGCTATTTCCCCTCAGAAAAAAAGCAAAACTAGACACAGGAGAGAGTTTGCAGAGTCACTCGTCACCAGTGGTCCTGTGTCAGGGAACTGTAATTGGCTGGAGGCCCAAGAAGATCCCATCAACAGATGAGACTGGGGAGCAGAGAGTGAGAGAGATGGAGAAAGAGAGAGAGAGAGAGAGAGAGAGAGAGAGACAGAGAGACAGAGAGACAGAGAGGGACAGAGAGAATGAGAGATGGAGAGAGAGACAGAGACAGAGACAGAGGGAATGAGAGACAAACAGACAGACAGACAGACAGAGAGAGAGGGAGGGAGAGAATGAGAGAGAGAGAGAGAGAGAGAGAGAGAGAGAGAGAGAGACAGAGAGACAGAGAGACAGAGAGGGACAGAGAGAATGAGAGATGGAGAGAGAGACAGAGACAGAGACAGAGGGAATGAGAGACAAACAGACAGACAGACAGACAGAGAGAGAGGGAGGGAGAGAATGAGAGAGAGAGAGAGAGAGAGAGAGAGAGAGAGAGAGAGAGAGAGAGAGAGAGAGAGAGAGAGAGAGAGAGAGAGATGGAGAGAGAGAGACAGAGACAGAGACAGAGAGAGAGGGAATGAGAGACAGACACAGAGAGAGAGAGAGAGAGAGAGAGAGAGAGAGAGAGAGAGAGAGAGAAGAGAAAGAGAGAGAGAGAGAGGGGTGAAGAGAGAGAGAAAGAGAGAGAGACATGGAGAGATGAGAAAAGGAAAGAAGAGAGAGAAATGAAAGCATCTGAAGAAAAGGATGAAAAAGTAGGAAAAGAGAAGAGAGGAAGACGGGACCAGACAAGAGGAAGGGCCTGCGGGAGAAAAAAACTGCGGAGTCATGGGCTGCAATACGTCTCATGGTCAAAAATGATAGCAGTTGCAGTTGTCTATGCAGATGCAAGGTTGATATATGGCTGTGTAGCCTGCCTGTCGTGAGCAATCAGGCAGCCAGCCATTCCCTCCCCCAGGACAGCCCTCTCCTGCTGGCAAGGACAACAGCCCCACTGGGCCGGGGACCCACGGGTTGGCGGTTGGCGGTTGGAGACACATAAGGAAGAAAGAAACTGAAGGGGGGGGGGGGGGCAGTGTTGGGGGGGGGGGATAACAAGTGATGGATGAATGGAAGGAGGGAAAGGAAGAAGAAGAAACGAGACAGTCTTATGTCTATGGTCCTATCCTAGCAAAAGAAAGGGAGGTGTAGCAACAGTAGCATCCAGGAGTGGGACACACAGAGGGCTTGTGACAGCCTGGTCAGCTCTGACTGGATTATTTATAATGAGGGGCTGGGTGGCTGAGTGGCTACAGGCACTGGACAAGGGGAGAGGCTGGCACGCAATCCCACCCAGACAGGAGGAAGAGGGGGACTGGTGGAGGGAGGAGAGGAAGACAGCAAGAAGGAGCAGGAGTGGAGGTAGAGAGGGTCGGATAGCTGGAGGGAGGCAGGAGGAAGGTGCGTGGGGAGGAGAAGGAAAAGTCGAGGGGAGGAGAGGAGTATGGGAGGAGGAGAAGAGCACGCGGGAAGAGGGGGAGAGGTGGGGGGAGGGAGGAGATGAGAGAACGGGGAAGAGGAGTGAGATGTGGAGAGAGGTGGAGGGGGAAAGGGGGGGGCTGGTGGAGAAAGAGCTCCCGGAGGGATGGAGAGAGAGAGGCAGACTGAACAGTGACCACAGACAGCAGGGAACATGTGATGATGAGAGAGAAACCACTCAACAGAAGGTTGGAGTGGTTAAAAGAGGTTGTGGTCGGTAGGCCTCTCAGGGATGGGGTTTAGTAACAGACATGAAATATTTATCTCTCATTGATGATGGCATCTCTAACTACACCAGTGTCTCGGGCATGGCAATATCAATCAGGGTGCTGCAGTCGTTCTGTGTGGGATACATGCATAACGGTGAAACAGTGTTCAGGGTTGTGGGTGTGTGTTTGAGATTGTGGTTTGTGCGGCAATTATTTTTTTCCGAAAGTGACATGACTTTACACCTTCATTAATTATGTATGCAGTCGATTCGATTAAACGTTCACAATAATTTGACCATAACTAACCTTACTCTCTTTATCGTAATTGATTCGATTGCCATCAACTCTAACCTCGATTTGACAGGGTCGGCTTTAGCATGCAAAGCCGACCCTGCATTTTAAAGCATTTCAAACTTAGTTAAAATCTGGTGGTTTTAGTTAGGCCTACTCAATCGATTATCTATCATATTACAGAGCACACCCCCCAGCATTAATTATGGTGGACAATGTAATCCAGGTTGACCTGGTATCTGGGTCGGTTGAAATGGTTCCATGTCCCCAGCCTGATTGTTATGGTCCCTAACTTGAGTGACCTAGTCCTTAACCAAACAGGTCTGGCCCTCAACCCTAACTTGACCAACCTGGTTCCTGGCCTGGTTTGCCTTCTGGCCTATAGGGGAAGGCTGAGGGTTGGTCATGAAGTTCAGGCATGGCACCCGGGCAGCGCGCATCATATCACCCATCGCCGTGTTCTAAGCCCATAGGCTTAGCTCAATAGGCGGCGCAAGAAAGTCGCACACATGCACGCACACGCATCCTCGCTAACCTTAGTGTTCTGCGCTGCTGCCACCCACCACCATCCCCTTCTACCCCATGTTGTCTGTCTGTTCTCCCCCTGGGGGATTTAACTCGCTGCTCCCTGCCTCACGTCATGCATGCTGCAGCGAAGGCAGGGAGCGCTTCCCCATGTACATCCATTCCGCCAATGTTAAACCTATTTTTCATGTGTATGAGTAAATGGTAAAATGAATCACGTGAGTGTCTTGACCGAACTGAAATGAGAGCCTTGTGGCCTACAGCCAGGTTATTTATTACCAAAGCCAGAACCTGCCAAAGTCTGAGTAGTCTGTTGGCTCTATTAGCATCGTGAAGGTAGAAGACATGTTGAGCTCCCCATTGGAAAGTTTGGCCTCTCTTTTTAATTAGAGGAAAAAGGAATGTTTTAGACTCAAGGTTTGGAAATGATCCTGCATATTAGCATAAATACAATGATGTTCCAGCCATGTCGTTGTGGAGGCTTGCCAGTCACGGATATTCATGAATTCATAACCTCTTACCTGAGCCCCTCCAATAACCCCATCTGGTTGAGATGCAGAGCAGTTTACCCTATAAGCATGAGATGAGTTATGATCCATCAAAGCCCGTCTGTGAGCTTGCAGAAACGCTTACTCTTGAGAGACAGAGGGAGAGACTGAGAGAGAAAAGGAGAGGGAGGTGGGGGGGTAGTGGCGGGGGACAGATTCCGGAAAATTAAATAGTTGGTGATAAAAACGGGAGATTACTTTCCTACAGAGCCTACATGACAGGCAGGCTGTGCTTGTCATTTCAACAGCAGGGATTCCACTGTTGCCCTGTTCTAGGAGCATTGCATCGATGTTGCCAAGCCGCTACACCAGAATTGGAGCGCTGCTTGAGTCTCGGTTGTCTGTTGCGAAACACCGTAGCTGTATAACTTATAGTATTCCATGACCACTTGAGACATCATTATATTCTAACTCTGTAATCTGCATCTGAGCATGTGTTGAGGGTCATCATAATTAACCTTTTTCAACCATCTCGTCTCGCCGTACTGTCAGCCCTTGTGATCTCTGTCCACGAGGTGGCAGTACACACTCTATTGACGAACAGAACTATAAGCGTAGCTGCCTCCCATTCAATAGTTGCCCATTTGTCCCTGTATCATAAAATAGCGTTGAATATTAGTAACTAATGCGATAAAACAGGTCGTCAACCACATGTGGGAGAGTATGTTTCTAAAAAGCAATAAACGTAGTTAGCCTACATAATTCAACTACATAAATCCATTGTAACTTAATTGATGCCGGAGAGGACTCAGGAACATTGCTTGCAGAATCAATAACATTTGAGGTTCTCCTGCTGTGGTGCTTTTGCACAATTACCCCCCTTCCTCCGCCAACCCACAAGGTTCAATTTTCTCCGTAAAATATGTGAGCAGTGATAGAACGGAAGTCCTGTTCCATGCGCGCAGATGGCTGGGGACGGATTCCTAGTGACCCCGATCCGTCCCCACCACTCTCCCTACGTAAGTCGACAAGCATCAGTTCATAACTGCACAGCTGACAAGGCGATGTTAGCGTGTATTAAAGTGTGTAACGTTGGCCACACAGTACTACCACTTTTTATTTAAAGTATTTTTGGAGCTGGCGTTTGTGCTTTTGGGCTTGGCGTCTTCCTGGTTGTCATGGAGATGACGTTAGTAGCCCCGTTCGTTTGGCTGCTTAAAATTGAAATGTTTGGGTCGCTCCCTTTCATTAACCTATTGGTTGGGACCAACCATGAAGCAAAAAAAGCTCAATGGCATTGCTGTGTGCCATATTCACCAAGACAAACTTGACAAACTGGACAGACAGCTCAGCAATATCTTCAGGGAAATTAAAGGAGGAGAGATGTTTTGGGGACCTATTAAGTCTGCTTCTAGAGGATAAATTTGTTTTGCTGCAGAAAAATTAAGATCAATTTTGTTTATCATTGGTAAAAAAATTACAAAGAAAAGTCATAGGCCTACTTGCAGAGGGAATTCCGAATATTTAATTTAAAGTGTAAATTTAGTCACATTTCACTATGTAGGTTATACTTATTTGTATCTATGTAGGCCTAAATCTATTGTTTAAGTGTTTATAGGTATACCGTCTACATACACATTGTTATATTTGTAATAATTTACATCCTGTTGAGATCAGCATGAGGGCATGAGGTTTTGGTGCGTGATTGACAAACTACTCTATGCCATATATATCCCATATATCCCATATATACAGTATGTATATATATATATATATATATATATATATATATATATTTTTTTTTTTTTTTTTTTGCTGACGTGGAGTGAGACGCAGAGGAGATCGATACCGCTGCATGACGGTCCCTCGTCATGGGCTGGCCAACGACAGCGCGACTCATGAGCCTGCAGTGTGTGCGTAATGTATTAGACATTCGAATGGTGGCATCGGCTTCACTTCATTAACCTTTAGAAATGTAATCACAGCTGGGTAGAACAAGAATCCCCCCCCCTACACACACACACACACACACACACACAAACCCCCCATCTGCACCCCCGTCCACGTCCACGTCAGTGTCCCATATCTAATATCAATAAGCACATCAATAAGAATCAAACAATCCAGAAATTAATAAAACAAGGCTAGGCTACTCATAGTAGCCTAATTGAAAAAACACATCTGAGAACAGGTGAAACGGTTTTCGACACATCACTGTCTGAGTCTGTTTCCTAGTAATCCCATCTCAACCAGATTTGTACACAATCCGAATAAATTGCAATAAATATTCCGGCAGGTTTCTGGGTATACTCGTCTCCTCACAGAACTCTCCAGTGCTGGCAAACCCAGGAAACAGCTTACAGTTTATAGCCTGGGGCGAGCACACAGACAACACGAGTTCCGAGGATTCAAACGTTTTTTCTCAAGGGACCACTTCTGTTGATTCATGGAAATGTAGGCCTATTGTCTCTGAGAGCTATTCCTCGCCGCTCTCCATGGGAACAGGGTCCGTAAGTGGGCCTAGAAGTCTCGCAACGGTACCGCGCAGCTGTCTGCGGGTCACAGAAGTGGCGTCGAGAGGAGAACCTTTTTAACAAACAGACGCGATTGGATTTTGAACGTGACCATAAAACACGCCCAAGGGTCAGCTCGTTGTTTTGTTTTTTCACCCACCGTGACATGCACTCACAGTAATAGAGCCCCGTAACCCGCCCCCTCCACCACTCACAAACACACTGACACCACTGCAGAAATCAACACTCCTGATGTTCCCATTCTGCAGGGCCCACTCTCACATCGCCCAGGCCTTCACAGGCCCCCCTTGGAGTTACAATTGCCATCTGATCATAGGACACACGCACGCACACGCACGCTCACACTTTCCCTCCATCTTTCCATTTCTATGATCACACACATCGTTCTCTCGCTTTTACACCTACTCTCTCTCTCTCTCTCTCTCTCTCTCCTTCAGTATCTCTTTCGCACACACTCTTTGCAGCTGCGGAAAGGTTCATTACCATAATGATGCAACTCTTTTTCCCAGTACATTGAACACAATTGTTCCTTCAGCCAGCCCTGGTGAGGCACACTGCTTCTAAGGCTAACATGAAACGTGTTGCCTTAAAGCCGCCTTTCCATCCTCCATTGTTTCACTTGAACTCCAAAGTGAGTTAGAAAATTAGTTTTTAAAGTCACCAGTACATTCAGTGTTATTATTTTGTTATTCACATCCGAAATGGAGTGAAGGTTTGTAATGGTGTCGTCTATAAACAACACTGTAGCCTAATAAATGTTACATTCTGGATATTGTCTTTGCCCAAGCTGAAATTATTGAAACTTGTCTGTGCATTTCATAGTCAGCATCTTCAAAACATTACACATGGAATTTAGAAAGACCCTCTTTAAGTATTCTGTGATTCTTTGAGACAGGCTTCAAACCGTACCCGTACTTGATTTATAATTAGAAAACTGGGAGAAAGACATGCATTTTGTCACGGGCATGTAGACTACTGTAGGCCTTTGTCTAATGGCGTATTACTCAATTAATTAAGATTGATGACAAGCTTATGTTATATATTTAATTGGTCTGGTTTTGATGCTCTGCCCTCCCCAGAACCACAGCTTTTCACATGCGCTCTGCGCGCTGAGCTCCACACAACCGGAGCTGCGCCCGTCGGTGCAACACCTCAGCTGTTGTCTCTGCAAACTTCACGAACCAAAATATTTTTTTGTCTGTTCCGTGCAACAGAATTAGCTAAATATATGTCAATTGAAATACGACTCATTTGCAGGTAAAAGCCATGCGGATATTTTTCGTGGTAATTGAAATAAGAAAAATTGGGATACTTTGTTTTGGAGCACATTTTTGACTGAATCATGATTTTCAAGGCTTAAATTCACGTGCTTGGCAAGGTCTGAAACTAAGAACTTTGGTCTCTCAAAGTGGACAAAACTCACCTTAACCATGGAAAATGTTACTCAAGACAACCAAACCCTTGGAGTTTGGACCGATTACAGCATTAAGTACAAAGTGGCCAGCATATTGCTGGTAACATTAATTTGCGGGCTTGGTATAGTCGGGAACGTGATGGTCATCTTGGTAGTTCTCACCACCAAACACATGCGGACACCCACCAACTGTTACTTGGTCAGCCTGGCAGTGGCTGACCTGATGGTCCTAACTGCAGCTGGGCTACCAAACATCACGGAGAGTTTGTACGGTGAATGGGTGTACGGCTACGTCGGCTGCGTCGGTATAACTTACTTCCAGTACTTGGGCATTAACGCGTCCTCATGCTCCATCACCGCCTTCACCATAGAGCGCTACATCGCCATATGCCACCCGATCAGAGCGCAGTTCCTGTGCACTCTCTCCAGAGCGAAAAGAATAATAATAGTGGTCTGGGCTTTCACGTCTCTGTATTGCCTCATGTGGGTTTTCCTATCCGACACGAAATTGGTAGTTTATGACAACGTATCCCTACTCACCTGCGCCTACAAAGGGGACAGAACTATGTACCTGCCCATCTACTTCACTGATTTCACAATTTTCTACGTGCTGCCGCTAATACTCGCCACGGTCCTGTACGGGCTGATCGCCAGAATCCTGTTTCTCAACCCGCTGCCCGCAGACCCCAAAGAAAACACTAAAAAGTGGAAGAAGGATTCGTGCCAAGGCAGCAGGATGATGAGCACCAAGAACTCCTCGTGTAGCACCACCGCTGCCTCGCGCAGACAGGTAAGGGGCTGCTACTGACACGGCCCGCGGTGGCCTCGAGGCTACTACAGGTGAAGAGGTGTGAGACAAGACGAGCTAGATGTGTGTGTGAGTGTGCGTGCTGGAGTGGTGTGCGAGATGGGGAAATAGATGGGGAATAGGGAGAGAAAGTGAAAAAGAAGATAGAGAAAAATCAAGAAAAATAGCACTAGGCATTATTTTCATTTTAGGAAACCAACCATCTATAGAATTATGACAGAGAGGGAGCATTGAAGCTAATACTACACCATTGCTCAACTGTAATCCTATGAACCAACCAACCAATTGCCACCACCGAAAACAAAGATTTGGCCTGTCCAACCTCAAAGATGTTAGAGAGCCAGCCAAATCCCTGAGAGCATCATGGCCGTCCATATGGCAGTCCATAGACTGACGGCGATGGCTGCTGATCTTTGCATGGATGGATGGACGGCAATGCTGTTCCGAGTGCCGTCCCTGATTAGCAGGGACGTCCGTCGCTAGGGGGAGCATAGATTATGGACGGTGATGCTGTTCAGAGTGCCGTCCCTGATTAGCAGGGACGTCCAGCGATAGAGGGAGCATAGATCATGGACCGCGATGGATTAGCAGGGACGTCCAGCTATATAGGAAGCATAGTAGCATGGACGGCGATGGACGGCAATGCTGTTCCGAGTGCAGTCCCTGATTAGCATGGACGGCGCTAGCACTTGAATGGTTGAGAAGGGCGGCAATGTTTAGCAGGCTTAAACTAGAACTGTCGAAGGCTACCATAGCATGTAGTCTAGGCCTACTTTAGTAGTAGGCCTAGTACTACTTTAGTAGTAGGCCTATTAGCTAGCTACAGCAACTTTGGATGACTCAATTAATTTCTTCACGTTATTTTGTATGAATTGCATTTAAGCGTAGGCTATATATTATATATATGATATATAATTGAACAGCCATGTCAATAAATGTAAGGGATAATGCCCGACGAGGTGTCCAATGTCACCTGCGGAGTCCATTATCAGGTGATATTGTACACCTCGAAGGGCATCATCCTGCTTTCACCATGGTCACTTGCCAACAATTTTTCTTTACAAACATTAACTTATGTTTTCAGGCGTTTTGCAAAATAAATCTAATGTTTTTTTTAACGTTAGCCAACTCTGATCTTTTATAGTCTGACCGCTCTGCTCATTTTATAGTCTGACCGCTCAGAACCAACACCGGCTTTCCCGTGGCTCAGCTATTAGCCCGAAAGCTAACGTTATGCTAGCAAGATTCAGAGGCACTAACATTGTGTACGGTTGACAAATAGTAAATATAATTTTACAGTATGTTTGACAATAAGATTTGCTAGCTAACCAGCCATGTCACTGTCCCATAATCAATATCAAGTTTTCACAAACAATGTCGGCTATATACTAGTAGCCGTTGGCCTAGGCATGGCTGCAGCCTTTGGAGCGAGTTGAATAGCAAATGGATGTGAGATGACTTTAAAGTTGACATTTTCTCCAAACAGTGATTATAATTTAACAGTATGTTTAACAACCTAACCAAGGTCATCACCAACCCTGACATAAGAAAATTCCTTCTGCTGGACGCCACTTCCGGTATTACAGGATGTTCTGTTCCAGTATATGTGCTTCAACAGTCAAATATACAACCAGGTGTGCAGAGCACTGAGGATCAGGATGGCTTTGTCTTTTAATGATGTAATATGCACCAGAGAGAGAGAGAGAGAGAGAGAGAGAGAGAGAGAGAGAGAGAGAGAGAGAGAGAGAGAGAGAGAGAGAGAGAGAGAGAGAGAGAGAGAGAGTGTCTAGAGGCTGACGACCCAGTGGAGCTTGGAGTCATCTAAAATCGAATCATTAGGTGATAAAACTTGTTATTGCATTCCAAATGCAATTAGATGTTTTTACATATTTATGTTGTGTGGGACTCTTTCCAGTGATGTAGCGCCAATTTGATTATTCGGGGTGCAGCTTTGCACCTGTCAACCATTAGGAGAGTTCCATATATTGATCCTTATCACATTCTGACCTTTTCTGCCATACAATGAGAATCAACTAAGTGATATGGATCCTAGAAAGTCAAGTCACAGCTGGTTACCTAAAGGCTGTGTGTTAAAGATCTAATACTCTCCGACTCCCCTGACCAGGATTGTATGTGTGTCTCTGCGTGTATGTGTGTCTCTGCGTGTGTGTGTGCGCACATGCGTACGTGCAATTGCGAGTATGTTTTGGTGTTGTAGGATTGCTCCTGGTCTATGTGTGTTTTCAGTCTACATTAGTGCAACAGCTGACATCTGTCACCTTTATCTGACAGACTGAGGCAGGTCCAGCCCAGAGCTAGTAAGAGCCACGGAGGGATGACGTGAGGAGTGGGAGGGGAAGCTGAGACCATCCCAGCAGACGGGAGCCTCTCGGTGCCTCAGGCTCCTTCTCCTCATCTTAGCCCAACCCACCCTCCAGGGGCTCCAATCCAGTGATCTCATTCCAAACAAACCTGGACCCCTCCCAGTGTGCAGCACATTTACTCGCCAAGCACTCATTGTGTTGATGATGAACTCTCCCTGCGTAACTCTAACCCGTGCAGCACACATCGCACATGTACCCTACATGTCACAGCAAGGCTTCAAATTCACATCAAGTAGAGTGGCCACATATAGGTGGCTAACAGCCATATAGTGGGTAACATCTCTCCAGTATGAGCTAAATCTCTGAGAGCGTCATGGCCGTCCATATGGCCGTCCATAGACTGACGCCAATGGCTGCTGATCTTTGCATGGATGGACGGACGGCGATGCTGTTCAGAGTGCCGTCCCTGAGTAGCAGGGACGTCCAGCAATAGAGGGATCATAGTAGCATGGACGGCGATGGACAGCGATGCTGTTCAGAGTGCCTTCCCTGATTAGCATGGACGGCGCTAGCACTTGAATGGTTGAGAACGACGGCCATGTTTAGCAGGCTGTTGAGCTAAACCAGAACTGCCGAAGGCTACCATAGCATGTAGCTAGCTACAGGAACTTTGGATGACTCAATATCCTTTGTCACGTTATTTTGTATGAATTGCATGTAAGTGTAGGCTATATATGTACGCCTTTTATTTACATTACAAAATTAGGCCAATCAACAATAAAATCTCATGACAATATAGACTTGAAAAACGGTAGGTCTATATTATGGTTAGGGTTTGCCTAGATATAGGTTACATATATTTTTATTATTTAGTGAATTGTTAATAAAGACTTGTTTAAAGATTTAAACATTGTGTTAAGACCCTTTGATATACATTGCCCTTTAGGAATTTTAAGCCGTCAGTTTTATTTTTAACCGTTTGATACACAACATGGGTCTAAAGTGACCCGAGAGAGTTTAGATTTTCAATATCTTTGCTAAAAAATAATGTTATCGTTCAGTATTCCAGGTATTCCTCAATGAACTTGTTTTTGGTCATCACAAGTCTTTATTTAAATTTTTTCTTTCTTACGTTTGGAATAAAAATCATTTTTGTAACACTACCCCTCTAATGCACAACATGGGTCTAAAAAGACCCGCATTCATTTCCTATGATATTTCATGTCTGGCTGAGTGTTTCTTTGCCATATCTTTTGAAATCAACTTATTTCATAATTTAATATTCCAAGTATTCATTAAATATCTTGTTTTGATTGCCACAAATACTTAATTTTCTTTTTTCTTTTCTTACTTTATGAACAACCATTGTTTTTGTGTTACTACCTTTAGTTTCCAGACATGGGTCAAAAATGACCTATGTGTATTCCTATGGAGTTTTATAGGATTTTTGATATTAGTTAATTTTTGCAACTTGGAACATATTTACTGTGGATAACTATTCACCTGTCACACATTTCACAACTCAACACAACTGCTTTTAGGCTGGGAGATGTTCACAAGTGACATAATTGATGAGGTCCTGAAATGCAACAACTTTGAGATGAAGAGCTGCAGCAGCAAAAGGGAAAGAGTGTAGAAGCATCAAACAGGTATCATGGCCTCTATCAGTTTGACCCTCTTTGCAGGGGAGGACAAGAGCCTGGATGTGGCCATTTTCAGCAGCATTCAGGTATGTGTGTGACTGTTTCCTGGCTAATTGCAGAAGACGGTTCATTCCCAGTAACTTTGTCACCAGAGATAAGCAGTGTTCGCAATACATGCCCAGCAAGCCTGCAACATGTGGAATTATTCTGGATGTGCGATCATGTGAGGGTCACATATGTTGTAGACTGAGTGCTCTACCCTTCCAGTGTCCCTCTGACTGGAAAGCTTATTGAGAAAAACATGAGCATTGCGGGGACTCTTCACCAGAACAAGCCAAACATACGAGTCACAAAGACATCCAAATGAAGGGACATGCCAAGTTCCAAATTTGTTCATGGTCACGTTGCCATTCAATTTGGATTTAACGGCAACATGACTATGGTGAGCTATGTGCTGAAGAAGGGAAAGGCTGTTGTCTTCTGAGCACCATGATGATGGCAAAGCAGTGGATGACAATGTTGTGATCCAGTACCGTAATAAAAGAAAAGCAGGAGTGACACAATGGACCAGATAGTTTGCACTATTACTACCCATGTAAGTGGAGAACACAGAGGTGTCTGGCACAATGTGCTGGATGTTGCCACCCTCAATGCCTACACTAACTTCTACACCAACACCCTCATTACGTGGGTGGTGAGACCCAAGGGGAAGTTCATCAAGGAGCTAGGCAAGGACCTTGTCATGCCAAATAAAAGGCGCATGAAGGCCAAGTCACAGCTCCAAAAGTATTTAAAGAGGTGATGGAAAGATGTGGGGTAAAAACAAAATGCAACTACCACCCAGCCACAAGAAGAGCTCTTATCATCAAACTTTATGAAGCCGAGGATATCCTCAAATCTTTTTAGCCCCATTGTGGCTTTAAACATTGATTTCGCAATTGGATCCAAAAACGTTCCCGCAAGGCCACATTTAGGCTCTTGTCTTCCCATGCAAGGAGGGTCAAACTGTAAGAGGCCATGAATTCCTGTTTGTCGATGCTTCTCCACTGATGCAGCCATGTTGAGCTGTAAAATGTGTGACAGGTGAACAGTTATCCACAGTAAATATGTTCCAAATTGCAAATATCCTATGTTTCTATCAAATTCCATAGTGAATCCATATGGGTCATTTCAGACCCATGTCTGTAAATTTGATGTAATACCACAATTGAATCTGCCCACAAACAATTGAATCTGCCCAGGGCCACTCTGATTTGCCATAACCAATCGCAATCGTTCGCCTTAGCCAACTCCTTCATACTGTAACGGAGCTAGCTGCCGTAGCTGGAAAATCAAACTTTTCCCGAACCCCGTGGGGAGGAGGGCGACAACACCATGGCCACCAACAAAACTCAGCAGGGAATGTTCTTGCTCCGGCTGTAATCTATGGATATTCGGCAGCGTTGCCACAACCGTAGAATAGTTTCGCTCGCATCTTTCTCCGCCGCCATTACTGAACTACTCAAACTTGTGCACAACATTAACATCATCGTTCTCAGCCACATCGTCTGTTCGCTGATTGGACCTACAAAAAATGTGTTTCTGGAAACCGACTTCAGAGCCGAGCTCCCAGACCTAGTACAGAAGCAAAATCCAAATAGAGCGGAAGTACGTAGGTGGGCAGAGCCAGGCTACAAACGAGCCCCCGCAGACCCAACTTCCCAACCAAATGTTTTTGTGGGCGGGGATAAATTGGGCTGGCAGCCAGGCTAACGACATGTTATCTTACACGGTAAAGTTAGCATTGAGCCAGAAGGTCTACAGTTATTAAAATATATTATACCATGGTCTGGATGAATACTCGATTCTGATTGGCTGCAGGGGTGTCCATTATCGGGTGATAAGGACACCTACTGCGTCATTGCAGCAAAACTGTCTTTTCACCATTCTAAATGATTCCGCTGGCTACACAGGAGCCTGTACAAAGTATCTGAAATAAGTAACCATAACAACAGTGACGGAGTCAAAGCCTCCATTTACAATTTTGAAAGACTTTAACAAGCTAACTTGTATTTGCAACAATAAGTGACTTCAATATTTATTTTAACCGATTAGAAAAATGTTTCTTTTCTGAATGTAGTGTGTCAGTGTCACGTAGACGCTCATCTCACATCCCATTCGCTGTTCACCTTCCTAGTCAATCTTCTTCGGTCAGGCTGTGGCCAACACGACGACAGTACAGTAGCAGCAACTCGACACATGGCCAATTATTTTCTTCTTAAAAATCTTGATTTTATTTGGGGACAATAACATAGCTCGATAGCTGGCTAGTCTTGTTGTTAATCCAGAACGGTGGTCTGTGCACCAAAATAACTCATGCCTGCACACTGCCCAGAATACTGGTTTATATATAATAGTTATTCCATATTTGTGTTCTCTCCATTTGGGTTATTTAATATTAGAGTTATTTACTGTAATATATTCTACAAAAGTGCAGGTTCCCTTTCTCTTACTTTTGACATAGAACCCAGCTGTGGCGGATATCAGACCATGAAGTGATTAGACTGGACTCTGGAATCTTGTGTTGCCAAGGGACTAAGATGCTGCAGATGTGTTGCTAGGTGACCAAGTTGCGGACCTTTTCACCGTGGTTAATAGATAGTTGTTGAACGTTACAGTTCTACACTCAAAGTGTTGGGTGGGGAAGTAGAGACAGTTTGATCTTCTTTTCATGTAATAGTTACAAAATCCTTGTGTGTGACCAACTGACCACTTCTTAAGAATGTTGTGCTGCCAGGCAAGTAAATGTTGTTGTTGTGTTGCCAGGTGACCAAGATGTTGGCGGTGGTGGTGGTTCTGTTTGCGTTGCTGTGGATGCCCTACAGGACCCTGGTTGTGGTCAACTCCTTCCTGGGAGACGAGAGCTACCAGGACCTTTGGTTCCTGCTCTTCTGCCGACTCTGCATCTACCAGAACAGCGCCGTCAACCCTGTCATCTACAACGCCATGTCCCAGAAGTTCCGTGCTGCCTTCCAGAAGCTGTGCCACTGTGGGCCGCAGCGCACTGAGAAGCCAGCGTCCTATAGCGTGGCCCTCACCTACAGCGTCATCAAGGATTCGTCCAATGGGGAGAGCCCAGACCATTTTACTACGGAGATGGATGACCTGACCAACCCCGCTAACCAGTTTTTGCCCAGAAACAAAAGGATGTCATTCGAGGACCCCTCCCTGTCTGGAAGGGTGGACCTTGGAAGTGCCTGAATCTTAAGAATTTGGTCACGCATATTTGTGTTTTCCCAGTGGGTGTTTATTCACAGGTAGTCTTGCTAAATGTAGAGTGTGGATACACGCCTTTATGTCTAAATGTTTCTCTGTTCTTTCTAAAAGATGAACAAGAACATTTGAAGACTTACATCATTTCGAAAAGATAATAGGCCTAACATAATAGTTTACTCTTTTACCAAACACTACCTGAACCGTAACAGTACCTAAACTCTATCTGTACCCTAACATTACCTGAACCCTAACATAACTTGTACCCTCACATTATCTGTACCCTAACATTGCCTGTGCCCAAACAATACCTGTACCGTAACAATACCTGTACCCTAACATTACCTGTACTCAGTGTTGTGCATGAACGCGTTCAAATTTATGAGAACGATGAACTGAGTGAAACCTAATGACAAATGTAATGACACGTTCAATGACACGAAATGTTAGTATCGTAGCAACCAAAGGCTCAAAATTATCGTATTTGGAAAATATTGATCGTGCATCTGGCAAAACTGAGAAGGCGGTCTACCAATGACTCTAGTGAAGAGCTCGTGCAAGAAGGTGGAACGTAAAGGAGATACACTTTTCAAAACACAATTTTTTAGGTATTGAAAAGAGGACATGTCCGGGTAAAAGAGGACGTCTGGTCACCCTATCTAAGTGTTAAAAAACAAGTTAAGTCTTTCATTTTCAATTTCCGCATTAAAACTATGAAATTAACTGAGCTATGAATGCGTTCAGAATTTAAATGGTGAACTATGAACGTGAACGATTCATATTTACTTGTATGAACTGAACTTTGAGCGAGTTCACGAGAGGTAGGCTATGAATGTGCACAACACTGCCTGTACTCTAACACTACTTGCATCTTTATCCCTTACCTTCTGAGCATGAGAGTGCATTGTTCTCACTGTATTTAACGATCCATCTCACCGTAAACAAAGCACAATTCTGAGATTAGCCGTGGTGCAGACCTTGACACTCGAGTGCAGTTGCAGAGTCTGGATGTGCATGGTGGCTACAGGGGCATTGTGATACATTGCCCTGTGGAGATTAGGGACCACTCCATCAGAACCGGCTATGCGTCACATTTCCCTCTGGTTTTCAGCTCTCTGAGGGCTATCAAGCCCACACTATAATGGCTCCCTCCACCTCTTTGGTCCTCCAGCACATTCCCAGCATGCTCAGCATCGTGCCCCAACGTCCATCCTGCACCAGCAGAGACATTCACTGCCCCTGACAGTGAGATCCTGGATGAAGTTACTCAACCTCGACCCCTACCTTCCTCCTATTTCCGGCGGCAGGGCAAACCTGTTGCATTACACAGGCGCACTTCAAAAGACCGAATTCAAAGACGCCTGCTGAAAGAGTATGAGAAGCATGTGAAAGCTCCCAGGATGCAAATTTGGCTCTGGGCTTTCCACAGTGGCATGCCTGTCTGAGGGAGAGAGGCAGTGGGATACTTTGGAAGCTTACCGATGAGGAGAGGAAAGAGACTCCACATCACAAATCTCTTTGATCTCGGAGGGGCATGTCAGCTGACTTTCAGAGTCTGTACGTTTATCAGATAAGGCACGCCCTGTAGGGGATCTTTTTTGGTAATCTTTCTGTTGCATACGCAGCACAGGGCTGCCTCCCCTGCTGGCTGGCTGGCTGGCCGGCCGCCTGGGCTGGCTGTCTAGCCGGCTGGGATGGCTGGCTGACTGGCTAGCTGCAGGAACTGCGACGAGGGGTGGAGAGGGGTCATTGGCCAGCGTTTGTAATTAGAGAGGAATCTGTTTCTTGATGAAGAGACACCCTGGGGAACCTTGCAGTGGGGGGGGGGTGGGGGGGGGGGAGGGGGGGGGGGGGTTGAGGTGCGGGGAAGGGGTGCAGCTGTTGCTGTCTGATCCTGTCTGGGGAATGATGGATCTTCTTACGACACAGCGTCCCTGCCCCCATAAGATCTGTCAGTGTCAAAGTTACACATTTTTAAGTAGATGAATCCAAGGTGCAGCTTTAATGGTTATGGAGGACTGTCACGTAGTCTGTATCATAGGGTTACGTGGGTACACATGAGGATCGATTGGGTATGAGTCCATTAATTAGTGCAAGAAAACGCTGAAAACCTGTGCCACTTGGTTTGCATTGTTCATATGCTTGACATTGTGCCGTGCAATGTGAAATTGATGTTTGGTGTATAATTGTAGTATTCCTGACCGTTTTCCAAAGTGGTTGTCTGTACACCTGCTGTCTGAATAGAGTTTGCTTCTGATCCGTTTAGTTCGTTATTTAAAATAAAGGAATAGTCCATCAAGTATTTCTAGCTGATCAATGTCAGCTTTCAGGGAGCTATTCAGCTGGAATAACCGCCCTCCCAGCCTGTAGCTCTGCACAATAAAGGTCTTTCAGTGAATTGTTTTTATCTGTCTGTCCTCAGGTACAGTATCAGTAAGGTTTACACACAAGACAAACACATTCAAATCCTTGAAAGTACAAACACATTCAAAGTTTGCACAAATAAAGTTATAAGTTAGATTGAAAAAAAACTCTACTCCTACTAAGGGTCTGTTTATATAGATGTAAAGTCAAGGGCAGAGGTGTATTTATGTATTTGATTTTGAACATTTGTCATTTCACCTATTACTTTTCCGGTGTGTAGCATTCACTCAATGGAACACCTCACAGGGTGTGAATGCAGAAAGGACATTGTACATTGTATCATCACCAAGAGCGATGTTTTATAAGGAATACCTATTATGTACACTGTGTAAAACGGTTTGTTGTTTCGATGTCGTGTTTTGTACATTGCAATGTAATTTGTCAACAATAAAAGAAAAGGTCATTCCATATGTAAGTTTGGACTCCTCTGTATCTGTCACTGGCATTGTCACATTGTAGTTAAAGAATAAATACTCTAAATCTACACACACACACACACTTACATTACCATAAAGGGAGGGAAAATAAATGCTTTAACCAATTAAGAATACATTTTGTCTACACATTTAAGAATTTGGACAGAGGCTGTTAATGACTTTCACTTAGCTAGTCTTGAGGACATTATACAGACACATGCATCCGTGTGTCTGTGATTAAAAGGCTTGGTATAACAGTTAGCCTGAGACCAAATGTAATGTTTATTTCAAATAGGTTGCAGTGTCTCCCCTCCCTTCATCCCTGCAGTCTCATGCCTGATGAGAAACATAAAGAAAACATTGAAACAAACATTTCTAATTTAATTAATTCTGTGCCAGTCATGATTTATTGATTGAGTTCAATTCTACATACAAAGTACACACTTTGACAAAATAATATCGCTGTCTCAGTGTTCTCCTTGGCCTCCTTGCGTCTCTCTCTCTCTCTCCTCTCTCTCTCTCTCTCTCTCTCTCTCTCTCTCTCTCTCTCTCTCTCTCTCTCACACTGTCTCTTGCTCTCTTTCTCTTTCGCTCTTATTTCCCAAGAAGTTTGGATGAAGCCAGTGATTCTGTGGAGCGGAAGACATCGACTCCAGCCATGGCTAACATCTCCCACAGGGGGAGAAGAGTCAAACACATGGGTGTTAGGAGGGCTGTGAAGCCTGGAGGGTCCAGTGTGTGTGTGTGTGTGTGTGTGTGTGTTGTGTGTGTGTGAGTGTAAGGGGGGAATCAGACGTTGATCAGGCCTGAAGTGGCCTGGAGGACAAAGGGCCTGTGAGCGGGGCAGCATAGCTAACCAAGCGGCCCCTGACCCTCAGTGGATTTTTTCCGTGTCTCTGCGTCGAACCCCCCTCTAGGCCACGAGAAGGAGACAAGTAGGGTCAAATACGATGCAGTGCAATAAATCGCTTTTGTTTGCTCGCAGGACGTCCATACGCACGCCTGACAGAGGCACACGCGTGTCTGCCGGGATCCAGTGAGATCTAATGTGATCCTTTCTGGGTTTGTGTCCATCCTGTGGGTCATTGTTACATGAGTGCAGCTCCCTGGATCATAGGCATGGTCAGCAGTGAGAGGAAGCGCACTGGACAAACTCACGTTGACATCAATGTTGTTTTAGAATGAGAAACAACAGCCATTGTGTCTCTCTTTTACACAGCATATAATCACCACCCGAGCACTGAGTGCAATTGTCATTCAAGGACAGCGGTGATTATGTAAAAAGAAAACCTGACTGTACCATAGCTGGATAAACCAGAAACTATGAAATGATATAACTGAACCATACTCAACATAAAACTTGTTGTGGTTCTTCCAAACTCTAAATCTAAGTGTAATACTTAGATATATCATTGGACAGTTACCGAGCATAGATTGGACCATATACAGACATCAACAGCTCCATAAAATATCAGACACTGTATATAAATGGCCTTGACCTCCACTCAGGGAACTGGACCGTGAGATTATCACAGTAGGAGAATGAGTTATTGAGCGAATGAACAAACAGGTGAGAGGAGCAAACGGAAGCAGAGAGAAAGGATGAGATTGATCTGACTGAGAACACTCTTTCTATTACCACCATCATCATATCCCGTCTTCTCACCTCCCACTCTCTCTCTCTCTCTCTCTCTCTCTCTCTCTCTCTCTCTCTCTCTCTCTCTCTCTCTCTCTCTCTCTCTCTCTCTCTCTCTTTCTTTTATGCCCCCCTCTCTTCCTTTCATGGACATGGCTGACAGTGTGTCTACCTCCATTAGCTGATGGCGTCGATGCTTAGTGAACAAGTAGCCCCATCGCAGGCAAGCCGTCTGGCCCAGCACCTACTAGTCATCTGCTGCTTTACCTCAAGTCTGGGGTGTAGGTACATTTATCTAAAGCTTTGGCAATCAAACTAATCTTTGGCAATGTTGGTGGAACACATCTACAACAAGCACTGAGACATGAAACATTCAACAAAACCCATCAAAATGATCATTTATCCCCAGGGCAACTTCTTTTACTCTACATATGAACTATTCACAGGATCCACCTTGGCGTCCTCCCTGGATGGTGACCGACCATCTGTGACTGGTCCTCCTGCCCTTTCCTCCCCGGGGACAGTGCTGTCTGCTGGGTTCCATCCCAGAGCTGCTGTACTTGGGGAATGCTGAAGACAACAAATGAAATATCGGAGAATCATAGAAGGAAATACAAAGCTCTGAATGCGAGCGGTTCAGTATTGTTTTCGGTGGCTCTCCGTGTTTCTGTGTTGCTCTTCCCTAATGAAAGCTTGACGTGTATACTTTATATCCTAAACCCATCATGGAAGCTATTACACCTGCCTACCTACCTGCCCACCTACCTGAAAAAAAGTCAACTGTATCTGTGTTGATGTGCATAAGAACTCATTAGGGTTCATTCATATAAACATCTGTTAACAATTGCAATTGAATAAGAACACATTCAAAGCAGTACCAGACAAACATCCATAAATGTGCACCTTTAAATACAGACATACAGTTTGCGAAAGCCTCTTTTTAGTGATGATGGAGGTTAGATGGTGTAAGCGACAAGAACCCATTGATCATCCTGCTGTGGACGGAAATGTACAGAGAAACGGTTAGTCAGAGTCAGTGAAGGTGAAACAACCTCCCTCCATTAACGACACATTTCAAACCTGGAGACGAGCTTATCACGAGGCTCACAGGTGGAGCCCGGTATATGAGACACAGCTGCTGCGACACACACGCGCACACACACACACACGCTTGCACTTGGACATACACCCACACACACGGTGTGGCACTTGGACACACACACAAAAATGGAGATTAAAGCAAGAGAGCCAAATAGGTAATGTTACCATCATGGGAGCGAATCCAATTGAGGAGAATGAAAAAGAACCAAGCGTGAAAGAGGCCATGTAATCACAGCTTGTTAGTCTGTGGGCTTGCAGAGACCTGGTGAGTACTGTAACCTTTACGCCTGGAGGAGACCCGGGGTAAACCAGCAAACAAGCCATGTCCACACGAACTGATCATTAAGTCGCGGACAAGAACTGTACAGAGCCTGCAGGGACTCAATCAGAGTGATGTGCTCAGGCATGACGTGCCGTTTTGTAATGGTGAAAGTGTGAGGGTGGATCTTTTTGAACCTCGGCTGATCTTTCAGATTTCGTCCTCTCCATGTGAAAAGTGTCACGGATGTGTGGATGGGTTTAGGCACTGAGGTCATTCAGGTCCCGGCTGGTATGGAAGCCCACAGGTCACACACGCACACGCACACACGCACACGCACACTGGGATATGAAATCTTCACAAGAAACAGATATGGACACGACCGCCCAATGAAAGCATAACCTTCATTTCCACAATCTCTGTGTGAGGTCCAGAAGAAAAGCTCAACCATTCCAGTCACAGTGAGGTCATCCAATTACTTTAAAACACGGAATCCGTATAGTACGTCTGAAAAGATAAGGCCCTCGCTAGATATCAGAAAGGCACCAAATGTAGCTGTGAGTATTGCCAGCATGTGGGAATTATACAAAGTAGAGGTGGCAGTGTGTGTTGGACAGTATTAGTCAACTAAACAACGGTAAAGAGGGATGGATGAATGACCCGCTTAGCCTGAGACAGGATATGTGCGCCGGCTTTGCCTCGGAGAGCGAGTGAACAGCACACAGTCATCACTGCTGATTTACCTTTCATATCAACAAGATTAGAAAAATCATTTTCCGGCAGCATGCAACGGGTCTACTGCCAGACATCATTTGCTGATTAATACGTCAATGATGCATCCATGGAGGTACACACCTATAAAGAGCCACAACCCAAAGACACACTTTGTCATGCTGATGTTCAGTCCTCATAACTCACGGCTAACTGCCTTTCTATACAAATATGATTATCATGCTATTTTTTCCGAGAGCAAATGTTAGGTGAGAGGGAGACGCCAAGGTGACTGATAACGCCTCACAACAGCCTCGTGGCCGGACGCAGGCTGCTCAAACAGCCAGTCAAAAAGCCAGCACTGCTTTCAGCTCGGAACGCGAGGACCCGTTTCCCTGGACGTGCATTAGGCGGTGAGAGCCACGCCAGGTGTTCGTTACATGTCTGTGTGCAGTCAGGCAAGGTTAATGTTTAACTCTAACCACTGTACCCTCCCCCACCAACCCCCCCTCCTTCCTCTCCTCCTCGTGCACGCACACATCACACCGCCCTCGCGCGAGAGCTGCCCCGTTTCAGGGAAGGCCCCCTCCCGGGTCGTCGAGCCACGTTCTCATGACAACGTCTCCAGTCCCGCGCGTGCGAGGACACGGAGAAGGGTGGTGAACGGGCCGGCCCCTCCCCCAATCACTGAGACTAAAGAAGCCTCAGTTTCTGTAAGTGGTTTACCCTAACCCGTCGCATCCACCCTGATCTAATTACTCGGCCGGATTGCCTACGGCATCGAGTGGCATACTGTTCTGGCCCCCCTTGCCATTTCCTGTCTGACGGTGTTTCCCAGTGGATGATTGATGCTCCTCAGCCTGGGCCACGAGGACTCCGGACCTGCCGCCGACTCCAGCACCACGAGTCTCCCTCTCTCTCCATCTTGGGGCAGAGAGACGGAGAAAGGGCGAGCGCAGGAAGAAACCACTCCGTGGCCTCTCGAACGCACGTTCACACAAGTGCGGCAGCTCGGCGCAGACCGCCGTGAGCGCTAAGCGCAGGGCACGGCGTCCGCCCTGCCCTCCCACACACACTGGGCTTCCTGTTGCCCACTCAGAACATGGACAGAGAGGAGAGACACCTGAAGAGAGTTATTTCTGTAGAATAAAGCTGACGCTTTTCCCCTGCTTTCTTTTCTAGAGAAAAAGAGGAGGGAGAGAGAGAGAGAGAGAGAGAGAGAGAGAGAGAGAGAGAGAGAGAGAGAGAGAGAGAGAGAGAGAGAGAGAGAGAGAGAGCGAGAGAGAGAGAGGGAAAAAAAGAAAGAAAGAAAGAGAGAGATCACAGAGGGTAAGGAGACAAATAAATGAAATAGCAGATAAAGGACAGACAGAGAGGGAGCACTTAAAGCTTTTCATTTCAGCTGCGGTTATGAAAAGATCTTGCTGCCTGTAGACTTATCTGATGTCTTGTGTTCAAATAAGCCTGTTTCATTCAGAAGCCTGAGAAACACATAGCCTTTATCTCTCACAGAGTTTCGCAGAGAGCTCCAAGGGCATATGCAACTCGCCCGACACACAATACCTGTTTGTTCTGGGATTATACAAAGTGGAAAAAAATAGACCAAGGATTTAGCAGATCTCAATCATTTTTTCATGTTTGTGCCTCTTGGAATCTCTCGGTTGTTTTGTCCCCACAAGCAGGAGAGAAATATTGGTCCCACGGGTCAGGCCTGGTCACTCTCCAACTGCACATCTGCTCAATACCTCTGAACATTCACCTGCCCCTCTTGGAAAGTTGATCCTGGAACAAAATTGTTTGTCTTGGATTATCATAGTAATTTTTTGGAGGGGCAAGGGGTGGTGGTTTATGTATTACTTCTTTTAGGCTGAGTTGATGTGTTTCCCATCAGAGATAGATATAGCTTTTTTATGGAACGTTTATGGAACTGTAATGTAGTACAGAGATTTTGTTATCTTATCTGTCTGGGACAGACTTCGAGGACTATCTCTAATGGTAGTTTTCCTCAAATAAGGCCTTTTATAATGAAACAATTTCTGGTGCTGGTTGTTGAAATGGGATGGTGTGTGTGTGGGTGGATGGATGTCTATCTGGGGAAGGCCTGAGGGCTTTATAAAACACAAGTGACAGGTTCTCCATGGCAAGCGGGGGCACCATAAATTCACCAGTCTCTTTGGAGTCTTATGTCCTCATCAACATCCTTTGTACTAGTGTAATGTTTCTGTCATTGTGACCTGTCTGTTTCTAATGGTGCTGCCATGCTTCCTCTCACACAGTCACACAGTATGCCCAGCACATCTGAGGAGTGTATATTCCAGGCTGACAGACTGGACCCCTCTGGCACCAGGGAAAGTGAACTGGCTGTGTGTGTGTGTGTGTGTGTCTGTGTGTGTGCATGTGTGTTTGTGTGTCTGTGTGTGTGTGGATGTGTGTGTCTCCATGTGTGTGCGTTTGTGTGTGAATGTGTGTGGCTGTATGTTTGTGTTTGTGTGTGGTTGTGTGTCTGTGTGTGTGTGTGTGTGTGTTGTGGCAAGCTGAGGCTGACCATGTATATATGTATTTGGACTGGCTGGTCCCCCAACTGACACTGGGCTGTGAGAATAGGTTTTTCCACAGGGTGTGACCTCTGAGTGACCTTGTCTCTTTCTTGTCCTCCTGTTTTTCTCTCCTTCCTCTTCGTTCCAACTGCTCTGTGCCCCATCTCCCCGTCCCTCTTTCTGCACTCCCCTCTCCCTCTCCCCCTGCTGTCCCCCTCCCCCTCCCCCTGCTCTCCCTGTCCCCCTCCCCCTGGTCTCTCCTCTCCCCCTGCTCTCTCCCTCCCCCTCCCCCTGCTCTCTCCTCCCCCGTCCCCCTGCTCTCTCCCTCCCCCTCCCCCTGCTCTCTCCCTCCCCCTCCCCCTGCTCTCCCCTGTCTCCCTCCCCCTGCTGTCTCCCTCCCCCTCCCCCTCCCCCTCCCCCTGCTCTCCCCCTCCCCCTCCCCCTGCTCTCCCCCTCCCCCTCTCCCTGCTCTCCCCTGTCCCCCTCCCCCTGCTCTCCCCCTCCCCCTCCCCCTGCTCTCCCCCTCCCCCTCCCCCTGCTCTCCCCCTCCCCCTCTCCCTGCTCTCCCCTGCCCCCCTCCTCCTGGTCTCCCCTGCCCCCCTCCTCCTGCTCTCCCCTGTCCCCCTCCCCCTGCTCTCCCCTGTCCCCCTCCCCCTGCTCTCTCCCCCTCCCCCTGCTCTCCCCTGTCTCCCTGCTCTCTCCTCTCCCCCTCCCCCTGGTCTCCCCTGTCCCCCTCTCCCTGGTCTCCCCTGTCCCTCTCTCCCTGGTCTTCCTCACCTACTGGCCCACATGTCAACTAATCTTACACATTCATCAAACCACCAATCATCGTGTCAAAGAGCAGGCCCTGTGTCAAGTCCAGACACGTATTCTCCCTTACTTTCCTCATCTCTCTCCTTTCCTCTCCTTTTCTCTCCCATGTCTGAGCATCTTTGGAAACCACATATGAACTGTAACTGGTTGCTTGTTGGTCAAAAGATGCTGTAGTCCAATTGCCAGATCTTGATACATCGAATTCACGGGAAGATGCAGCAGATCCCATTAAAGAAATGAAACATTTGGCAGCACAAAAAAGTGATGGAGGGATTTTGAATGAAGTAGCTGATAGCATACTAAGCCCTACTGCCACAGCAACACTGATCATAGACAAACTCTCATTTTTAACACTCGCCTGTGATACAATCACTGAACAGAGACTCCAAACCTCACTGCGGTGGTTCAAAGGGGTAGTGTTTGAAGACAGGACCAGACACCTTCTGAACACTACATCCCCTCACATGCGCTTGTGAACACATAATACGTTCCACAGCTCATTACACACACACACGCCAGAACACACAAACGTCATGCAACAACAAAGGAGGTTGTTAAGTACATTGCATCATAGCACAGATGATGTATCACACACACACAACAACCTCACCTGGTCTGTTCACACGGACAAGGTGGTCAAATCGGCCCGTAAGCGCCTCTTCTTCCTGAGGAGACTGAAGAAGTTTGGTATGGACTCAGTCATCCTCACTAACTTTTACAGATGCACTATAGAGAGCATTCTGACTGGTTGTATTACAGTGTGGTATGGGAGCTGCACAGACAGGGACCGCAAGGCCCTACGAAGTTCCCAGCCCTACAGGACACCTACCACACACGTTGCCTAAGGAAAGCCGGCAGGATTCTACGAGACTGTTCCCACCCATCGTTCAGTCTCTTTACCCCGTTGCTTTCTGGCAGGCGTTACCGCAGCCTCCTGGCTCCTGTTGGGTCATTGACATGGTCACAGATCTGCAGATTTGCACTATTGTACTGTACTCCACTTAGGTTAGAATAGGTTATAGGGTTGAAATAGGTTTTATGTGCATTTAGGGTTAGTATAGTGTGTTATTTATTGTTATCTGTAATTTAAGAAGTTTTAGCATTAGGGTTACTATAGTCTATTGTTTATTGCTATCTGTATATTTAGGAAGTTTCACTTTTTTAAGCTGTTCTGCGTACTTATATGTTATGTTATGCCAGGTGCTTGCGTTGTCTTGTCTTAAGAATTTCAGTGCCCAGTCTGACCTTGTGTTGTTCTGTGTACCTGACAAATAATAGACTTGAACTTGAACTTGAACACACATACACAGCACCCTTCATCACAAAAGCTTACACACATACAGACATAACACCCTAGATCAAATCCAGCTCACATCAGAGTGTTTCAGGGCAAGCATCTGGTCCTTATCTCGAGCCAATCAGCTCCATGGATCAGTGCGGCCAAGAGACCAATAACAAACGTCCATCTTTCTCAAGTGTATTTGATCATGTCAAACACACTTCACACACAAACACACCAAACACACCATATCACACACATACTGCTGTAACTAATATTCTCCCTCACAACGTCCTCTCAAACTAGCAGGTGGGGGGTGAGGGTGGGGGTTGGGGGGGATGTGTGTGTGGAGGTCGAGTGGTCCCATGGTGGGGTGGGGGAAACATGAGTGCATTGCCATAGAAATATGATACAATTAGGATGGAGGCTGAAACGTCTCCTGGGACACACTGAAACAGTTCTAGAACATCTCACCTCCTGTGAAACCCTGGCTGTGTGATGCCGCCACGGTCCACACTTTGTCCACACCAGACCTTTGTAACCAGGTATATGAGCAGCACACGTTGAACTGCTTGATAATGCCAGGGTTGGTAATGTCATTAATTGTGCCATTACAATAATGGCAGGCCAATTCTGCGGTCGGTGCATTATGTATTCAGAGCTGAGGCTGGCCTAAACAAAGACCCTCAGAGTACAGCAGAGGTGGATCTCTAACCCAGTCCTCTTATGCAACTTTAATGGCCTCATCTCATTTACAGCCAGACTTTTGATCCTAACGAAGCGCCAGAGGATGGTCACACTCACATGCAGACTGCCAGCGTTGGGGCCCCGCCCCCTCCCCGCCCCCGCCCCCGCCCCCTCCCCTTGGCGGAACACGGGGTCCTCGTGTGCAGCGCGGGGCCGCCAGCCGGCCTCTTTAATAGCCATGTCATTCCGCCGGCTTCTATCATTGTTGTTATCACAGCCTCGCAGACCAGGAGAGCGACCCTCCCGGTGCTCAGCGGGTCGCCATGGAAACCCCCAGCAGGCCTGGGGGGGTGAGTCATCCGCCGTCTTTTTGTGGAAAGACGGAGAGGTCGGAGGACAGTTCTGACTGCCGTGGAAATACGGAGGAATGGAGGAGAAAGCCTGACTCACCGGGTGAACTATGGAAGGATGGAGGTGAGATCTGACTGGCCTGTGGGAAATGGAAAGGTGGATCATGGGGAATGTGAAAAAGAGAAGAGACAGAGTTCTGATATCGCTTCCTGCGGCTCACTTTCTGCATTACATTTACATTTAGTCATTTAGCAGACACTCTTATCCAGAGCAACTTAAGTTGGCACGGCAGGGAATTGATCTAGCAACCTTCTGATTACTAGCCCGACTCCCTCACCGCTCAGCCATCTGCATGTACTAATCAGGCCAGAGAAGGGGGATGAGACATAAAGGTCATTCCAACTGTTGACATCAGACCCCAAACACACCAAGAAGCTCCTCAAGTGGACTTGAAGTCGCCTTAAAATACCGAAAAACAATGTGCTGAATAAGTGCCTTACTTGGCCTCAGCTGAGCACTTTGGCCCACACTGCTTGTCTTAAAAGGTGCTTATCCCACTCCTATAGCCTTGAGGGGGGAACATTGGGAATAAACGGAGCTGCAAACAAAGAGTGCTGCTGCTCTCTGTTCAACGGGATGGGAGAAGTCTTGGGACATGAACAAAGCAAGTTTTCAATGTTAGCCTCCAGTTACCATGTCGATGCCTCCCCCCAGTTCCTTCCCATGGAGCTGTCAATTGACAGTCGACTACACCGATATTGGGTGGAGCGGGCAAATGATAGTCTAGCAATTAGACCACTCTTATTTTACAAACAGACACCTAGTTGTCTAATACTTCTAGGTTTTAGGTAGTCGTAGCTATCTTAATAGTTGTATAGCCTACCTGGGTTTGTATTACGTACAGTTTTGGCAGCTAGCAAGTTAGAGAGAGACCATCTGAGGTGAACAAATTGAGTGGTATCAAGTGGCGAACCAATCATTTCTGCTTCCTATTGGCCTAGCCTACTGAGCCTACGTAACTGTTATGTAACAAATGATTGACAGACCTAAACCCAAAGATCCAGTCAAATGTTGTCAAACTAGTCATTTCTCATCAAAAGATCGATCAAATGTTTTTTTTTTTTTGCATTTCACAGAACGAGATTCAAAGAACCTTGTCAGTAAAACGAGCCAAACTTCGCATCACTTGTACCCCCTCGACACATCTGGTTGTCATAGCAACGCCGCTATGACACTGCCTTCTGCAGTGCTTTTACGTCACCTTCTGGAATCGCCTCAGCTCGCTTGGAAACCTGACGGAAGTGGTTCAGAGACGGCATCATGCAATGGATAAGCACCATAGAGAGTTTGTCAGCTGGCTAGTGCTAATCCAGGTGATAAGAAGCCATGTAAGCATTTAGCAGCATCACTCAAATCACTTATCCACCAACACACCCCAACAGTTAGCAGGCACATCCTGTCACCAGTGCAGAACCTTCAGCACTCCTGCTCACTGGTCCCACTCGCTGTAATTACTCTTGCCTCTTGCTCAATTACCTCCATAGCGTCTCTGATTAATAGCACATGGTAACATGGGGACATTTGATTGCGTGGGTGCTTTCTCAAAGTGATTGATGTGTAGACAAAGCAGTGTTGGGCCACATCATAAGTAATCATGGAAAAATACTTTGAGACTGCAGGCTGTGTTGAGTAGGGGATACATATGTTCAGTGTCTGTTATAGTACACATCAGAGCCCTGGGAGAGTTCTGTTTGAGAAAGGAGCAGTACTCTGCTCGCAAGTGGAGCACATTTCAAAGTGAAGATCACAAAATAGTTTAACAGTGCTGTGTTAGCCGGTGTAACAGTGTGTGTAGACTAGAGGAACAGAGTGTGACAGCTAGAGGAACAGTTGCTGTGTTTACAAACCATTGTAGCAGTCACTGTGCGATTCCAAAGAGCACAGCTGACACTTGTTCTGGAAAGATCTTCGTGCTAGTGAAGAAATATCCCTGATTTACTGTTCCATGTCTCCGCTGTCCCATCCTTCCTTATTCCCATACCTCCTCCCTCTTCCTTCCTTCTTCTTGTCCTCCCTTTTAGCCCTGGAACGCTGCAAGGCGCAGGAGCCCAAACTATCCACCAGCGATGTGGGATGATCACCTGACTGGGATGATGACCTTGAGCTCCTTTTTCCTCATGATCAACACTGACAAGCCGATCGAATCGCCGCTCCGTAGAGTGTCACGTGCTGCCAGACGAGGCCTGATTTAGAAGTCCCCGAGAGGACCTGGGCTCACAGGCAAGGTCAACCTGCATCAGAAGCACAGCAGGAGATGAGCTCATCACCGACACACTAATATCCATGCAGCAGCCGTAGCAGTAAACAACTGTCACTTCCGGACAAACGCCTCCACAGACCCTTCTCCTCCTCCAGCCTCTCCGGGAGTGGCTTGGGGAAGCTGAGACCCAGGTGGCAGGGAGGAGGGGCACCTGGTCTGGCCCACCTGGGTTACGGAACCCCCCCCCCTCCCTGGAGTCTGGAGCAGACTGCCAGGCCAGACTGCCAGGAGAAGGAAGGCTGTACCTCGCTCCCACCTCTATCACTTCCGGCCCTCTCGGGACCTGGATCAGCCAGAAAGAGAGAAACCGGGGTTTTAAACCTTGCATAATATCTATTTGAAACGTTTCATTTGAAAGGTCAGTAAACATGCTCCGGCTATTTTGTGTCTCCCTCTTGACCCGGGCACGGGCGCTGTCCTTCAGGGAGAGTGGAGTGGTGTCCTTCGGGGGATATAAAGCGACAGCATGTACATGAAGCTGAGGCCTTGAACACAGACAGCAGAGGCTCGCCATCGATTCATCCAGACAAGTGACTGCTCTTTTCGAAATATTCCGATGGTCCTTTTTTGACTTTTACGGAAATTGGAAGTCGTGATGGAAATGTGCATGATCTGTTGTGTGTTGCGTGCACTGCATTTTAGCATGAGCCGGAAGATTGTCAAAAACCACAGAGAGATCGTACATGTGTTATTCAGTTCCCCTGTTTGGTTTGTTTACCACTGACTGCCAAGAGTTCTTAGATAATTATGGATGAGAGGGTGCTGCAGAGTGTTGCTGAACTCGCACTCATACCCACTGAATAGACCAACAGCCTCATTGAGGAGGCAAAGAGCACTATGACTGCAAGAGTGAAAGAGAAAGAGAGACAGAGAGAGAGAGAGAGAGAGAGAGAGAGAGAGAGAGAGAGAGAGAGAGGTGGAGAGAGACAGAGAGAGAGAGAGAGAGAGAGAGAGAGAGAGAGAGAGAGAGAGAGAGAGAGAGAGAGAGAGAGAGAGAGAGAGAGAGAGAGAGAGAGAGAGAGAGAGAGAGAAATTGAGAGAGACATTGAGAGAGACAGAGACAGAGACAGAGAAAGACAGTGTAAATATAAAACAAATAAAGATAACACTTGTTTTTGCACTAATCATCAATAAACTATCAATAACAAGTTAACTGAAAGTTTTTTTTTCAGTTTCATTTCAACTAACCAACTGACCAACTTTTACCAGTGGAACATTGAATATCCATCAAATATCTATAGATGTTTTACAGATCATCACTAGGCTAAAGTTACACTATCTTACACAGAACTTTCATTGGTAATGTCGATGTAATTTCACAGACTATCTGGCACATTGAATTATCATTCTATAGATGCCTAACAAATTATCAACAGAAGGAAAGAAAGAAACGTTTACAGTATTAGCATTATATTTCTTGATGAGCAATGACATACATGTATTCACCTACTATAGACAACATGACACACACATTCAATGTACCATAAAGCCCATCGATATCGTGAAGCTGGAGGGATGGAGGGTTGAAGGCATGGAGGGATGGAGGGCTGAAGGCATGGAGGGATGGAGGGCTGCAAGGATGGAGAGGTGGGAGAGGAGGGGGCAGAGATGCAAAGAGGATCCTGGCAGAGCTCGAGCCTTGCGGCATGGCGTGACAAACAAAATGTCAGGCTGATGCTATTTCCCGCCTGCTGTCCTGTGGCGTCTGAGTCTGAGGAGTATGGATCCACCCTGCATGCTGCTGCTCCCTGGGGTCAGAAGATGAAGGATCAGTCTGAACGTTGCCAGACATACTGCTGAAACATCCGTTTAGGGAGTAGGCATACGTCAACAAAAAGATACGCAAAAATTTTCGGCGACATTTTACCTCCTTCTCCACACATTTCCTTTTTTTGCATGTCTATGTTACTATTCCCACAACACAAACTATTCTCATGACTGTTACTTACCGGTATTCAGTGAGACGGAATATAACTTCCATCCACACATGCACACTAAACATTTGAGAGCACATTGTCACCAAAAGGACAGAATTAGCAAGATATGGCTTGCATTTCGCACACCAAAATGTAATCTATTGTTTATTACAACTCATAACGCAGAGCAGTCTCTTTCTCGTTCCACCCCTCACTTTCTCTCGTTTTCGCTAATGCATTCACATTAGTGTTGTTACCATTACAGTGAGAGGCATCTTCAGCCTCCCCCGGCCCCACCCAGAGCAGAATGTGGTCTTATCAATGGTGTACAGAGGGACTAATGGAGAGAAGCCGAAAGGAGATGAGCGCAGAGAAGAGGTGAGGAAGGGAGAGGAGACTGACAGAAAAAGGGGGGGGGGGGGGAAGAGAGGGGAGAAGGAAAGAAGAAGGGACGTGAAGTGAAAGGGTCCTGGTTGATCCAGCAGGGATGATGGAGGTGGAGTCAGACACTGCGTCTCCCTGATGGGGTTGTGCTGAACACTGTGCTGGAGGGAGAATGATTAACGCCAGCCTTAGTTTGTTTACACTGCTAGGTAAACATGATGATGGAAACTGAAAGTGGTGTGGTGTGGGGCAGCATATACTACAGCCCCCATGACACATCGTTCGTCTGCCAGGACGAGAGAGAGAGAGAGAGAGAGAGAGAGAGAGAGAGAGAGAGAGAGAGAGAGAGAGAGAGAGAGAGAGAGAGATAACATGGCCTTGGGGAAAGTAAATGGAGATGGGTTGAATGTGAAATTAGAGGAGAAAAGAGAGACAGGGTCGGTCTTATCGGAGAGACTTATCTGTATTTTCATAAATGTCACGCCCACTCACGTTCTTCTCCTCCTGCTCATTAACAACCAATCACAGCTCAGGTTGCATGGTCTTCTCCAGTCTCTGCTCCATGACAACTTTTCCTAGTTCATATTACTGCAGTGTCATGACAGAAGCCCCCAACAGTCAAAACTGAAGCAAAGTGAGGCATCTTTGAAATGACATATCCCTTTCCTCTTTTTACCTCTCTCGCTCTCTCTCTCTCTCTCTCTCTCTCTCTCTCTCTCTCTCTCTTGTACGCTGCCAACATTATTGACCCAGGAGAGACGTATAGAGCTTGGAGAGAAAGTCAGAGTACTGTAAGACTAGTACAGCACTTCCATAGATCCTTCCGGAGGATCGGGAAGCGTTCCTAAGCTGATCAATCTCTCATGTTGGTACGCAACAGTCTCATGTTGGTATGCGTACCCACAATGCACTCCTGGCACCGCTGGACTGGTGTGTTGATACTGGTAGCTCTGAATCCAAATGCCAACAAAGCTTACTCTCCCAGCTGGCAACATCATTTGTGGCGGTTTGGAAAAGGCGAACTTACGAATGTTGCATCTTCATTTTAGCTTTCGGGTTCCATCAGTCTCAGAAAGCTACCAACTGGCATTGTTTTGACAGGTTCTCTGGTGAATTTGCTGGGGAGCGATCGATTTAGATCGTCTGGTGCGCAGCTTTGAAAGCTCAGCCCATCAGCCTTCTCCGAGACAGCTGGAGACCGAGAATTCATCTTTCATAATGGGAATATGAAATTATCCTGCTTAATGTCAGTGGTGCAGTGCTTAGGCAAATGAAAACACACATAGCACATACACACACACATCAAAATGATAAGATTAAGTCTACACTTAAGTCTACACTCAGATATAGCACACTTCACATTTTTGGCAAATGTATGATCAACTGCTGTGTGTGTGTGTGTGTGTGTGTGAGTGTGTATGTGTGTGTGTGTTGGCTCAGTGTGACTTTCAGGTCCTTGGGTTTATAGATGTGGACTCTGAGGTACTTCAGCCCAGATAGTTGAAGTTGTTCTCTTTCTGAATCACCTGGTTTCAACCCCATGTCATGTCATTAGAGAACCCTTCTAGATGCCCTCCCCCCTACACACACACACACACACAGACACCCTAGATGGTGGAGAGGCAGATGGTAACCAAACATGAACCAGACCGGGCCACTGGAGAGTGTTGAGAGCGATGTAAGAGCATGTGCTTCAGCAAACAGAAACACACGTGCAAAAGCACACACACACACACACACACACACACACACACACACACACACACACACACACACACACACATGCACCTTCTGTCTGGCCCCTATGTGCTCAGCTTTCCTCCTGATTTTCTCAGCTTTCAGAGGACATCAGTACTGCATGTGCTACTGCCCGAGCCAGAGTATTAGCACCAGAGTCATTCTCAAAAACCAAACAATCAAAACCAGAAGAGACAAAATAGTTGAAAGAAGACGGCAGCATCAACAGAAACTCAAACTGTGATGTCTTTGGTTTCATAATGTGAGTGAGGAGAGATGGAGTCTTCTGATGGTGCAGAGTGAGGAGGGATGAGGTCTTCTGGTGGTGCAGAGTGAGGAGGGATGAGGTCTTCTGGTGGTGCAGAGTGAGGAGGGATGAGGTCTTCTGGTGGTGCAGAGTGAGGACGGATGAGGTCTTCTGGTGGTGCAGAGTGAGGACGGATGAGGTCTTCTGGTGGTGCAGAGTGAGGACGGATGAGGTCTTCTGGTGGTGCAGAGTGAGGATGGATGAGGTCTTCTGGTGGTGCAGAGTGAGGACGGATGTTGGAGGGAATGTTTTGTACACTCCAGGTTCTTTTCACCCAGCACGTTGCTTTTCACCCTGCACAGAAGTGGGCAGAGACAGTGAAGTCTTACACTAAATTCTCCCAGTGAGAAAATCTACTTGCCTGCTAGCCAGCTAATTAAACTGTAGGCTTTCCAATTAGGTGAGTTTGCCAGCTTTACTATATCGGTCTCACCCAGTGAGCTCACGATCCATCTAATAGAAACTTTCATGAGAATGCATTGGCTTGTTGTTGGAACTGTACAGGACACTGCAGTGACATTAGAGTGGTAGAGAACAGGAAGTAAAACTCCATGGCCTCTGCCTATTTCCGCCCTCGGAACTCATAGCATGAAAAAGCCCTTTTCAAGACACATATCATATTGTGTGGAACAAAACCAATGACAAAATTGCATGCACATGAATAAATGAATAATTGTGTTCTCTGTCACAGAAAATCAAATTAGAAATTCTAATGGCATACGGTGTCATTCTATGAATGAGGATAAAAAGCTTCTGGAAAATATGGGGAACGTTTAAATGCATTAACCTTTACCGTCTCAGTGAATAATGTTCCTCATCTGCAAACCCACTTATTTATGTGTGTTTGCATGTGTGTGTTTACCTGGGAAGGCACATCTGTGAGTGTGTGTGTCTGTGTGTGAGTGAGTTTTCGAAGGGCACGGCCGGACGTGGTATGTTTCTTCAACTTTCCCTGACGTTCCATTCGCGGACCCATTGTCCGTTTCAGCGTAACTATGACAACGCGAGAGAATGAGTGCAAAGTGACTCAAGCTTTCATCAGGATTGGGGAGGGGGGGAGGCGGTGGGTAACCGGAAATGCAGCATGGTTCTTCACTGTACATGTGCATAAGGGAGGTGGGGTTGGGGGGGGTATTGACAATTACTTAATGGTTGCGAAGCGTGGAGCTTGTGAAAAGGCATTGATGACCACGGATGTGGGCTTTAATGTTGGAAATGAAAAGTGTGCTGAAAGAGAGGGGGGCCCGTCTCTTGGACGGACGAATGGGCTGGACCACTCAGAGGACCTGTCTGTGATCGAAGATCTCCACAATCAGCTCTGAGACCCGCTCCTCAAAGCGCAGCGTGTGAGCGTTCTGAGAGGAAGGCTGAAGTGACTGATCTCACTGCTGAACAAAACACATGTCTGAAGAAAAGTGTCCACAGCAGCAAAGGAAAATCATGTTGTTTGGTGTAAACCTCATATCAGGGTGTCCTTTTCTGTTTATTAACTGGGCTGGGTTCTCTTTGCACAGATGATAATCTGGTGTTGACTAACTGGGCAGGGTCTTAGGGTGGACGGTGGCTCTAGTTTCTGTTTACTTGACCTCTCACTGAAATTCCAGTAGACTGGTCTCAGCATCTCAGCAAAACAACATCATGTCACCCGTCATGCTGAATATGTGGTAGAAAACATGTATTTAATGACAGGTAAGTCATCATTCATAGAGCATTATAATGTTGGTGTAAACAGTATGTTATGGTTCCATTCTATTCACTGGTAATGTTCTACGTGGAAGACCAAGGCATGGTTTAATAGTCCCTTAGCTGCAAATGTGAGCATTGATTGATGCTGTTGCGTATGATAATGCAAATGGTGGCTATTTGTCACTCTCTAGAGACAGGGGTTGTGAATTACGGGACCGTGGTGATGGATGACAAGGTGTGGTCGTGTCTCTTGTTAGTGGCTAACAGAAGAGCTGCTACTTCATGTTGTGACACACACACTTGCCTGAATGCGTCCACACAGCCATTCACTGCAGAAAACACTGACACAGCATCTTTAATTGTGTACGTGTAAGTGTGCGTGTGTGATTCAGTGGGCACAGTAACAGATGTGTGTCACCAAGTGGGCCATTTATCAGAGCTGGCTCTCTCGGCTAATGAACTCAGCGCAGCGCAGGATACAGAACTCCACTAACAATCAGGGAGCACTCACACCTCTGTTTCTCTCTCCGTTGCTCCGGATCTCTCCATTTTTGCCTTTCTCCTTCCGTTTCACTTTCTCCCTTTTGCTCGGCCCATCTCTTTCAGTTCAGCGTTGGGCTGGCAGAGGCTGGAGCACGCTGGCCTACCCTGATCTGAGTCATGAGTATGTGTGTTTGTGTGTATGTGCTTGGCTGGCTGGCTGCTGTGTTTGCAGTAATGAAGAGCCTTTGGCAGTGGACGATTAGCAGGAAATGAGGAATGAGGAAAATGAAGAGGACAGGAGATGAAAGGAAAGGAGAGGAGAGGAAAAGAGAGAAAAGGGCATTTTGCCTTCCTTTGGAAGTCACTCCAATGCAACATTACCCTTCCCATTTGAAAACAATAGGTTGTTCTTCGCACGCATAATCACCCCGTCGTCAGATATACTTCACAGAAGATCAGTGGGTGAGGATGATTACCGCTCTGAGGTTATGTGCCTTGGTTTGGGGGGCCCTCTCCATGGTAACAATAGTTCACATTAGTTATGCTCCTCTGTTAATTATGAATTCGTCACCAAGTTACGAAGCAGTAGGTCATTAGTGGGCTGATTAACAGGGAGTCTTTTGCAGGTGGTTTCCACCCCCTGCTTCCTGTTCATCCCACTCCTTGGCATCTTGATGGTATACACAGAACACAGCAGCATCTGCCATTGGCACAGCAGGAACCAGCACACACATAACATGAATCAGCACACACACAGCAGGGACTAGTAACTAGGGACACAGCAGAATTTGTATCCACACAGCAATGTCTTTTGCATAAGCCACACACCATCGACTATACACATCACTTCTAATATAGACACGTCTGCAGTAGTATACTCACAACATTTAGTATATACACTATTGGAGCTAGTAGACAAATGTTCTAAGGAGGCAGCATTCTCCTGCACCAGTGTGTTGGTAGTAAGAGGGGCCTGTGACACCCAGGATGGAGGCTACAGCTCACAATTACTAAGAAAACACCTTGGGCTCGAGGTACTTGGCAGGCTGGCCTTGTTAAACCCTGTTAACAGCCAACCAGCTGCCCTCCATCAGCCCTGAGTGCTCTGCAACCCCAACCACAGAAGAAGAACCAGAGCTGCAGAGAACAGGTGACTTCCTGTGAATTGTGTTTTTTTTTGTTTTGAGGATGGTATATTTTGATGTCTAACCGTTTGCGATCATTTATTATCGAGGTTTTGCACTTGGACTAAGACGTTATATCCTCTGCAACCCTCTGACGCTCTGGGAGGATTAAGTGTTTCAGTGGTTTCCTCCTTCCCTCTTTCCCACGTTCCGTCCTCTCCCGAACTTCACGCTTCAACCATAAAAGTCTGGAAGCGTACAGACGGAGGAGACTTCCTCTGCCTTCTCCTGGAAGGATGCTCCTGGTCCTCCAGCTCGTGTGATCTCCTGGTCAGCGGGCTGTGGAGAAACCTCCTTAGGCACCCTGCTCCTCTTCCTTCTCTTCAGAAAAGCAGGGGGAGGGGATGGTGTGTGTGTGTGTGGGGGGGTCAGATTGGTGAGATTAGGACAGTTTCAGAGGGATGATGGAGAGGATTGGCAGCAGGCAGTGACCATTAACTTCTACTGTGACACACGCACAAACAAATTTGAGGAAAACACTGACAACCTGTTTTGTTTTTAATTACGAGAAGCTGAATCCTAATTTGATTGAAAGGGAAGCTAACCTGCTAGATACACTGTCAGGTAGCCAGCAGGTTATTAACTTCAGAGATGGACAGCTGTCTGTGTTTCTATTCAACCCAAACACACACACGCTCATACACACAGATGTTCGGTCAGGCTGACCCACTGACAAGGGAGCTTGTTAGCTCGTTGAGCAGCTAACCTGTCAATCACGCTGTCATACAGCAACTTGGATTGACCTGCTTCCCAGTCTCCAGCTCCTCTCACTCTCAGGCAGACGGCATGCACTCCAGAAAAGACAAATAAATCCTATTTGACCATGACATTTTGTTCTGAGCTCCCCCGCAGAGAAGTAGGCCTACCAACCATTGTAAATACCTCACGGTTTGAGAGAACAGATCCTAAGGTGAACAGCATGTGAACGTCCTCATTATCCACCTTGGCAGATTCTTCTATCTTTGTGCTTTGCAGTAGGAATATCAATGCTAACTGCCTGTCAATTTACAGAGGGTTCAGCTGTGCCAGGGGCTACTTTAAAGTCAATAAAACACAGGCAATTAAAACTAGTTCAGGGGTCCCAGGAGTCCGAAATGGATTTAATTAAACTGCAGCTAAGCAGAGCAGCAGTAATCGTTTGTCATTGGCTCCTTAAAATAACCAGGGCTTTTGGGCCTTATTATGCGTTTTCCGAAACTTGGGGTTTAATAATGTGAAACATAGAACTTCCAACAAAGAATGTCCAGACTTGTTAATTATGTGGGCTCGAAGTTGGACAACCTTGGCTTCAGTAACCTCTTTGTTCACTAAAGTCTGACTACTGGCTAAGGGAAGTTTTGCCTCAACAATGCTGGCACTGCAACAATGCACAAACTTTCCATTACTGAGTTGAGGTTTAAGGAATCAATCAATTAATAGACTCTTCCGGATGATGTAAGGGAGCTAATGTTCAAGCAATAGAATCTCTCAGATCAGCTGGCAGGTGACTGGCAGGATGTTGCATGTGCAGTGGTGTTGTGCTGCGAATACACAGGTAGGCTGTCCGGCATATTCCCTCCTCTGAGGAGAAGAATTTACCAGATAACCACCTCTGAAGAGACAACCGACCGTACAACTGACTGCTAAATGATTAGCGTCTGCAAGAGCGTTGCTCTTATCCAGAGCAACTTGCAGTAAGGACAGGGACATTCACCCAAGGCAAGTAGCGTGAAGTGTCTTGCCCCAGGACAAAGCGGCAACCTTCTGATTGGTGTCCCGATTCCCTAACCGCTCAGACATCCGATCTAAAGGGAGCTAAGCTGCAGGCGGGTGGAATGACATTTGTCCAATCAAGAGTCATGCACACTAATATTATTGGTAATACCACGGTGGAATATTTGATCAATTTTGTTAGTAACAAAATTGTTTGTCTGTAACCATGGTGTGGCATAGTATCATGGCTAGCATAATGTTGGCTTTCTGGCTCATAGCTGAGCCAAAGGGATCAATATGAGCTGAGCGGACTAGACATATTTGAGCTGGCTTTACGGCTTGCTAATAAAACGTGAGATTTTGATAGCAAAATGAATGAAAATATTCAGTAGCCTAATATTCTCGCTTTGCTTTGTCTTTGGCAAGTGACCATGAGGGATAATGCACTTCGAGGTGTCCATTATCAGGAAATAATGACTGACGGGAAGCGTGGAGGCAACCGCGGTGGGGATCTATACATTTACAGTAGGCCTATACCCGCCCACACAGACACCACAAGACCACTAGGCAGGAGACTGTGTCCACAATGACTGGCAGCCCCGAGAGGAAGGGCTTGAGAATGGATGACACATTGCTTGGATGAAAAGTAAACCAGTTTGATTTTTTTCTGGGGTAGCCAATGACAGGGCTGTTTGAGGATGCCGGATACTTTTTAAGTCAGAGGAATCAATGGGTCTATTTTGTTGTTAAATACCTTTCAAATCAGTATGCAAACAGAAACCTTGTTGTTTACACATTAATAAATACAAAATTACTTTTGCCATGAACGCATCTGAAAAGCACTTTAATATGTAAAAGAATAGCCCCTAAAGCCTGAAAGGTGATATTTTTCATCTTGATCACTTACCTGAATTAATATGCGTCTCTTACTACTTCGGATGCACTCAACCCTGAGAGCACTGAGCACTGAGAACTCAACAAATCAATTCTTATTTTCACCTCGGCATTTGAACTTACCTTTACTATGCTGACATTTACTTGTTCCCACTAGATAAATGAGTAGTGCACGTAATTATTATGTATCTGTTGTTCTCACAATATTATTAACTAGTGCGCATAGATAAAAAAAATGGGACTTTAAGGGCTGGCGTAGAATTAACCAAGGTTGCCGCCTTGTGGTAAAGCAACAGTGGTGCTTAGGAACCTTCTTCATAATCTTGGTTTCCTTCGGGAAATTGTTTATGGTAGGAACCCTTCGCTCCCCTTAAGCTAATGTGGTAGATTTTGCCACATTATGCACATTTCGTCTACAGTTTTGGGTAGGTTCCGCTTGTTTTTTAATGATCGTATAGGCTCTAATGCTCTAATGTTATTATAATGATGCGGCTACCAACTGATGTTAATATAGATCTGTTTTGCAGTTTGAGGCTGTGTCAAAGCAGCCTAGCTAGTCAGGCGTTAGCATTTTATTATGTCAGATTTAGGAAGGTGCTACCAGAGAATGTCTAATATAGAAACAGGCTTTGGTGCTACATTATATGCAGCACCAATATTATACTAGTCATTGTTAGTTTGTTCTTAGCTAGAGATAGCTAGCTAACTGTCTTGTAGCATCTTGTATCTAACTTATCTAACCCAGCAAACTCGTCATACATCTTACCAGCTAACGTAACGTTTCAAATTGCACTTACTCAACACATCCAACTACTGTACTGTAAGTTTAGTAGAGCTAAATAGTTTACCCATTAGTTATCTTAATTTAATCGGGTCTGACCCAGCCAGCTGCTTCCCAGTTAGCTCAAAGCATTAGCCAAAGATGCAGGTAGCTTGCTAGCTACATGGCGGATAGCTATTGCCAACTATTTTAGCTGGTTTCTTCGTCACGCAGGTTGAAGAATATGAGCAAAGATTCCAGAATGAGAGCAACAATTAATCAGAAGCTAACAGAAATGGGAGAGCGGGAGAGGTAAGAATAATATCACATTCCGCTAAACTACAAATTCCATGTTATCTAAAGACGCTACTTTGCACGAATCTTCAAGCAGGTTTATACCGAGCGAGGTAAATTAGGAGTTTTCATTATTCCAAGTGCTTTAAACGTTTATTTAATTAATTATGGTCGTGGTCACGTGATTGTAATGTATAATTCGTGTTTTCCCTGTTGTTTCCCAGACTGAAGGAGCTGTTGAGAGCAAAGCTGACTGAGTGTGGCTGGAAAGACCAGATGAGAGCCCATTGCAAAGGTAAACATGGACGTTCCAGTACCAGCGTGGCCCACTTTGACCAACCAGTGGGGTTTTTCTTTCACATAAACACAGTTCCAGACCAGACCAAAGACTTGAGATACTTTAGAGTTGGCAGTCATATGTATAGTATCTACCGTAATTATAACAGGCCACCTGGGCCTAGTCTGCTCACACACGTTAAGCTAACGTTGCTTGTCATCTGTGTTGCAGATGTGATTAAGGAGAAGGGGCTGGAGCATGTCACTGTGGAGGATCTGGTGGTAGAGATCACCCCTAAAGGAAGAGGTAAACAATGAATGGATGTTCAAAATGGATGCCTGTCTAACCCTTCCCGCTAAACCTCTGGGGTTCAACCACGTGGCCATGGTCACAGTCAGGAGGACATATGGAAGTGTCCGTCTGGTTTAGGGCATGTGCATAGAATGTCATGTTACCATCACTAAGTGGTTATTAGGAACCGTTTTACTACACAGCAATTGACATGTAAAGACAAACATTCATGTGTGTGTGTGTGTGTGTGTGATGGGGAAAATATGACATTGAGAACCATTGTTAAAATTAAATTGATTCGATCTGTTTCCCTCCAGCTCTGGTGCCGGACAGCGTAAAGAAGGAGCTGCTTCAGCGAATCAGAGCCTTCCTCGCTCAGCACGCCACATGCTGAGTGGACGTTTCTGAGCGTTCTGTCATGTTTACATGGAGCCGGTGAGCTCACTGTCCCTGTATCATAATGAGGTCCCGTGTTGCTATATTTCATCATGACAATTTTTTGTAAATTGATTGTTTGATTCATGTTCATTAAAGACCTTGTTTGTTTTACGCACTTTGCCGTCATTTGAATATGGAGGAACCGTGTGTTTCAGGAAGGCTGTTACGCTCTTGTCAAGAGAAGTGCAGCCTTGATTTGAACAGTGACAACGAGGCTTTTAAAGGACTTGACTTATAAGGACTCTGGAAAGCCAACTATATACTCTCTAAAGGTTTGTTTTGCCACACAGACTGGGAGTGGATGTAGAAAACGGTTCAGGGAATGGCAGTGACAAAATGTTTGGTTAGGAGGTGCAGATAAGGTCCAAGGTTTTTAATCCTCTACATAAAACATATGACTGTATGGGCCATTTGCCATGGCAACATGAAACACACTGCTCCATAGCACTGAGATGGGCCTGTGCTCTTGACTGAATGACACATCCCTAGTGCTTTAATCCAAACATAGCAGCTCCCTTATTGACAACCCCTGCCACTGCCTGGCTTCCTGGAATAACATAGGGTTTCTGTCAGGGAGGGGAGGGGGGGAAGGCGAGGGGGGGGAGATCATATAAAGATAAACATGAGTGACCCTGTTCACGGGGAGGGAAAGCTCGTGTGGGCTGCGCCGAGGGACGAATCTGGCCTTCCAGAGACGGCGGTGGGATTGTTCCAAGCGCCGGCGAGCGCTGCGTGTGAAGCGAACAAGTGCACGCAAGTGCTCCCCCGGGGGGTGGGGGGGGCGGGCTTTCACCGGGGGCCGGCAGCAGGAAACGAAAGTTACACCGTGGCGTGATGAGTTGGGAGAAAAATCTGTAAAACGTCGAGCCGTGACCTCTTAAGTACAATACGGCCTGTTCTTCTACGGCCTGCTCGGTTCAGGATGCTTTCTGTCACACTCCACATAAAGCTCAACTGCGCAAACCTATCGAGTCGGTAAAAGTCCCATTGTGGTCTGCTCTTCACAGACAGTCTACGACATGCCCGTTGGTCTTTGTAAGAACTGTTACTTTTGGTGTGAACTTGGTCTGCTCCCTCCTCCCCCCCCCCCCCTGCCCTCTCCCAGGTTATTCTACTAGATGTAGATTACTGGCTGGACGGACCGTGAACTCAAGTCCAGCCCCCCCCCCCCCCTCGACACAAGCAGGGCCTTAGTGGGTAGTGAGTGAGGTGTACCACACGTGCCTGCTAACAGTGAACTGTGGACAGACCGGTTATTTGCTTAGCCCAAGGACCTCTTATGACATCACCCGCCCATGTGACAACATGGTGACATACTGCATGTAGGGGAGGCCGACTACAGCACACGCAAACGCATGTGCAAAAAACCCACAACCTAATCTGCAGCCCAGCATCCCCACAGTCACCACAGGCCCTCCTTATCTCAACCCACACACACGCACAGACAGACAGACCCAGCCTATCTTGGAGGGTCATCCAGTTCGATCTATCTCCAGTGTGTGTGTGTGCTCAGCCCATACTAAAAACTGCTGCCCCTCTGTGAATCCAGGCTATGTATTCCTCTACTTGAATAGGTGAGCTTTAGTCATGCGTTGGTGTGTGTGCGTGTGTGAGTAACCAGCCGCTAGCTGTTTGGTGGCATCCTGTTAGGCAGCGTCTGTCTGTCAGAGCCCCCATAAAGTAGAGAGCAACCAAGCGCTGTGGTGACCTCATCCTACTGATGTCCCACCCTCAAGCTGGGCCCTGATCAGTGCCCCAGTGATACGTAGAAGAAAGAGGGAAAACATTCTGGAGGAGCGTGTGCATGAGTGGAGGTGTACGAGATGGATCTGAGCGTGTGTGGAAGTGTGTGTAGTCATGTTCAGTACCTCCGAAAATCGTATCATGTCAGCAAGACAGCAGCTGTGTCAATACTGGTAAGGGGCCAAATTGTGGTCCTTTATGTTGAGTTTCAAAGGTACATTTGAAGGGACCGTTTTCTCACTTGGGCAGCCAAGACCAGAAACACATTGCAGAGCTGACCAGTAGTAAACTGACCAATCATAAGCAATCTAAACATAAGAATGCCCATGTCAAACGTCTTGGTTTGCCTTTGATAGGTATCAAAGTATCAAAACAATTTGAATACAGTATTTTCTCTACTGTATGTTTTTTTTTCTTTTTTCTGCAGCTTAACTGCCTGTACATGAACGTCTGTTTGATGTATCTCGATGTAATGTATGTTTTCCCGTCATTCATTTCTACATATTGGACCTTAGTATTACATAAGTAAGCAGAGTGAATGACAGCATGGCCAGCATGTTCCAGCATGTCCCCGACAGAACTCCTGCCAGACCTTGCACACAGTTGACTCTGTTGTCAGCCGGTGTGAAGGCTGTGCTCCATGAAATTCTCTTCAAATCCTGTTTTCCCCAGATTTATGAGACACGCTACATGGAGTGGTGACTCTTTCTGAAGCCTCCATTTGCGCTCAGTGCCGTTTCTCGAGGAAGGGAAGGTCTGAGAAGGCGGAGTGTGAAACTCGGAGCGGTCTTAGAGGTCAGGAACGTATTTGGACCCTGCTGGGTCCCCCGGGGACACTTCTGCACACTTGTGAAGCAAAGATCGAGGTCTACTATGTTGTTTCTGGCAACGGTACTCAAGTCTACCTCCCCCCCCCCCCTCTCGCCCTTTTCTCTCTTCCTGTTTCTTTCTCACTGTCTCTGTTTCTCTCTCTCAGTAGCCTAGTGTAAATAATAAATAGGAGGAAATACATCATTCACTCTTCGTCTGGGAGCCAAGGCCGTGCTGCCAAAGGTAACACAAAGCAATCTTAGGTAATGATCATCAAATGTGTATAAAGTTTCATAGAGCATGACTTCACATAATTCTTGTTTAGCTCATGTTGGCTCCATCTCAACTCTGGTGGAGTTGGAGAAGAAATGGTCATCTCTCTCTCCCTCTCTCTTTGTCTGTCTTAAAACTAATTATTAGGGAGCTTGTAGGAAACTGCTATTGTAAATGTTCCAAATTAAGTTGGTCATTAGTTAATTAAATACGAGTCTATCTCCATGCTTGAATGGAAGCCTACATCTACTCTGTTCTTCAGTGATCTCCGGCTGGAGTGAGATTTAGCACCCCTTTGGAGGTGGGTGGGGTGGTTGGGAGGTGGATGGGGCTGGGTGGGGGCTGGTGTTTAGTAACAACCATTACAACTGAATTGATGTAATTATTTGCTCTATCAGAAACATTTCATTGAGCTGTTTAAGTGCAAGACCCCCAGGGTGGCTGCCGGAGACTGGGGGGCCACAGTCTGGGGAAAGAGGGGGGAGACGCAGAGCCCCCCCCCCCCCCCCCCTAAACACAGACCAGACACTGTTTACCTGCTTCTGATGTACGGGCCACTTACTGTCGTGTCCAATGCCTAACCCTTAATTTGCTGCCCCTGCCCTTTGAAGTGTGTGCATATTTCTATTTCCTGACATTCAACTTTTTTTCGGTCTACCCCTGGCGATGCTGCAACCTGATAGGCCTTGTTTCCATGCAGGGGCTCCCTGCCTGATGGAAAACACAAGTGTGGAGGGGAGCAGAGCAGAGGCTGGGGCTGGGGATTGGGTTGCACTATGATGTACTATGGTACTAGGGGCTGGAATACCATAGTACTAAGGGCTGAGGGGATGAGTCTAACGGCTACTAGGGGCTGCAGTACTAGGGACTGGGGTATCAGGGACGGTACTAGGGACTGGGGTATAGGGGACTAAGGTTCTCGGGGCAGGGGTACTCTGGGCTGGGGTACTAGGGGCTAGGGAACTTGGGTTCTGGGGGCTGGTGTACTAGGGGGCTTGTAATCCTGGGATATTAGGGGTCAGGGTACGAGGGGCTGGGCCAGTGGGTGTATCATGGTTCTAGGACACAGAGTAGAAGTGTCCTAGGGTTAGGATCGCAGGGTGGTGGGGTAGAGGGTGAAGGTCTCTATGGGGGCCTGGGAGGCCCAGGCAGCGCTGCGGGGGATGAGAGCACACCCTGGCAGCAGAATGGTTTCACTTAAGAATTTCAGTAATCACTTTTAGGAGTGTAATATATAGCTGACCTTCGACAGCGCCACACGACCCCCCGCTCCCCGGCCGTGTGATCAAAGGAGCCCACGGTGGCTGTGCAAACAAGCAGGATCACAGGAGCCCCTCTGCCCTGCCTCTCCTGTGCTGCTCGCACACACACACAGAAACCCAGGCTCCTCGTAGTGAGACAATGGTTCTTGTCCCCCATACCGATGTGGGGGCCAGGTCAGGATTGGGTTGGGGGGGGGTGCCGGGTTGCAGCTAGGAGGTACGGGGTTTGGGCCGTTTCGAAGAACATGTCGTCAGGGAAATCTGTCATTCTTGGGAAAACGTCAACGGGACTCAACTGTGTCAGCTGGTTCGCGACAAGCAGGCAGAACAGGTCCTGGGCCGGCCCGTAACTTTTGTGGTGCTGGTCTAGACTTGGTCCGAGTCCTTGTCTTTATACAGATAGAGGGGGGAGAGGTGGAATTTAAGTGCCATCCTAAATCACGGCTCGCTCTGTCACAGGATGTGACGGCAGCCATGGCAACCCTTAATGGGCCTATACATCGAGGATGGGACCCGGGAGAGGTGTGAAGCGCAACACATGATATCCTGCCTCAGCACCGAAGGCCAAGCAACCCTGCATTATTTAAGGCATGGAGCGGCCATGTTGACTGCTCTCTGTTAGAAACCTCATTTTGCCCAGCTGAAACGAGGGCATTTTTATGGACAATTTTATTGCCATATCCTCAAGAAGGCAACATAACATTTAAATCAATTATGAATCGCAATTACTGTAAACATAGCTGAATGAAAGCAGACGTTAGTAAAAAAAAATGTGCAATACAGAAAATAAAGTCAACATGTTGACCTTTAATAAAATCCTTCTCAGCTGCTTATATTTACATTATTTGAAGATTTTTGGAGACCGCAAGTTCTTGCTAATTTCATGTTCTTGTTAAATTTGTTCTGACTTCACCATACCATACACACAGAGCTCAGAAATAGAACATCTTACATAACTCTGAAGAACCAACATTTGTTATTGACATATTTTGCCACTTTACAAGACTTTATGAAAACAAAAGTTGAAGTCTTAAAGATGCTGTAAAACAAATTCCACAATTTGCTTCTCAGTACATTATATACGTGTGAAATTAGTTATTGAAAGCATGTGCAAAGCGCAAAAACGTTGTTGCACTGAAATTTGGAGTTCGACCTTTGAACAGTTTCTTTTCCGTTTTCAGCTCTGGTTTTGTATAGGCGGAGCCAAAACCCGACCTATCTATGTCACAGCGACCAATCTACAACAGATCACAAACGGTTGCATTCTGTTACTCAGCTGGTACAATGCAAAGACAAAGTAAACAACACATAAAACATTCTGCAGGTAGGTCTTTTCTGATCTGCAATTGATTAAGCTAGAGTTGTTGTTGTTGCTAAATTCAATAAATTTGAGGGGGCGGAGCTTCAGCTACTTCAGGCGACACGCCCCCCAGTCTCAAGCAGAGAAGACTGCTGATTTTCTCACAATTTCAAAGCCTAATTTAACATACTTGTCAGTGTTTGTTTTTTTATAACTTTGGATTGGTAGTTATCAACACATTCTTCTGTGGTGTGATGAACTTAAAACTCATTTTCAATTCCACTTTACAGCATCTTTAACTGTTGAAGCAGTAGTTACACATTCTGACCAGATGGTGGCAATGTATAACAGATAACACAATGTTGTGTTGACACAGAGGAAAAGACAGCAACACATTGGAGAAAAGGACAACCGCAAGCAAGTTCTTGTAATGCTCAAGACACAGAATCACATGACATATAATCACTATTTAACTATTTACATCATTAGATGTATTATATTCACATCAAACATTTACATCAAAAAGGATTTCATCTCTGTAATGCAAATGATGCCTATTGCTTTGGTGAAAGGCGCAGATCTCAAATGAAATCCCATTCTAAATGAAAGAATGTATTAAAAATATATTTTTTGCTAGTGTTCAATTTCATTCATTTCTAACAAACATCTCTTCCCAGGTGATGATCTCATCTGGAAGCCCTACCCCTCAGGCCTTGACTGGAAGGTAGACAGGCTTTATGGGATGGCATGACTAGCTGTGTTTATTAGACGGGTTTGATTACAATGTGCGTCGTGTCATTAAGTGACCGCAGGATGTCCGGGTTGCTTTTATGAGCTTCTCAGAGAAGCTTGGGAAAAATGAGAGCCGCTTCCTTGTTTGCCCGTGAGAGAAGAAGTGGCCACATGTCGAGTGCGCATCCCAGGAACAACAGGGGGAGAGATAACCCAAACAACAACAAGCCAGGGGGGGGAGTGGGGGGGGGGGGGGGCAGGGGCTCTGCTCCCGCCTTCTCTCCCAGGAAGGTCACCTCAGGTCAGGCCAGGTCTACCGACTTCTGAGAAACAACAATACGACGTCTTGTCTAAACAACCCGCCCCGCGGCTTCACTTCCAGGTAGGTCGACTGCATTCCCGGCAATCCGACGTGGCCGTTACGTCACTGTAAATAATTATGGATGAGGGAGGAAGTGATGGCCGAGTCACTCTCACCGTCACATTCCCGCACGCCGCTGATAAGACGGTGACCTCGAGGAAAGGTATCCCTGAGGCTGTAGGTGTGAATGTGTGTTTGGGGGGGGGAGGAGGGTGTTACACCATAGTTGACTGATAAGCCTGCAATCAGTACACGTCCCATGTTGTTGCGGTAACACAGCTGAGAGTGACGGAGCTCATCAGAGATAAGACCCCCCAACAATCAACAGACGTGTCGAGAGAAAGAGAGGGAGAGGAAGGGAGAGGGAGAAACGTCTTTTTCTCCATCTGTTGTGGCCCACACGCAGGAAACCACAGACGGAGCCGCACAGATCATCGTCTCACGAACGCTATCCTCCCGTTGTCCTCACCGCAATCTTGGTTGACGTGATAAGGATCATTTCTCCATCATCTCCTCCATCATGGGCCTCCAATGGTGTAATCGTCACCTCTGTCATGGGACTGTCTGATCACTATCCACTCAGCGTATAACCCTTACCCTCATCCCTATCATCCGAGATCTTTTCATGGTCTCCTTTGGGACCTTTGTGCCAGAGTAAGGTGGCCAGTGTATTTGTGTGTGTGTGTGTGTGTGTGTGTGTGTGTGTGTGTGTTTATCAGCTGAGCCTCATGCGGCTGGCTTGGCCTTTCTCCCCACGACCCAGCAGGGCTCAGCTCAACACATTCCTGCTTTAGTCCCAACATAACCAGGCTAACCGACAAACATATCACTCACTTTCTCTCTCTCTCTTCTCTCTCTCTCTCTCTCTCTCTCTCTCTCTCTCTCTCTCTCTCTCTCTCTCTCTCTCTCTCTCTCTCTCTCTCTCTCTCTCTCTCTCTCTCACACACACACACACTTACACAAGTTGACCGACGCCCTGCCCTCCCCCCTTTCTCTCTCTTCCGCAGACACACACCTAAGGGACTCGTGTGCAAAGATACTATATTTGCATACGTAGGCCCTGCACACAAAAACGTCCACATCCATTAGGAATTCTGCAAACACACACAGACACGCACACCCCTCGCTCCAGACTCCCCTCAGCCACCCTAGCACAGCTGTCAAAACTCTGGGACGTCCAACACAACAATGGGGAGACGGGCTGAGGGAGAGATGGAGGGGTGGGATGGAGACGGGGGGTCGTAGAGGGGGGAAGAGGGAGGAGAAAAGAAGGGGAAGAGAAAGGGAGAACGTGCAGGGAGAGAGAAAGGGAGAAAGTGGAGGCCTGGAAGGAACAGGCCAGACGTGGCGGTGACATGAACTGACACCTCAGGCGCAAATACCCCTACAGTATTCTCTCTCTTTCACTCTCTCATTCTCTCCCCCCCCCCTCTCTCTCTCTCTCTCTCTCTCTCTCTCTCTCTCTCTCTCTCTCTCTCTCTCTCTCTCTGTGTGTGTGTGGAGTCACAACGTCTTGTGTTCTCACTGTTCCTGAGCAGCAGCTTTGGTGGTGCACCTCCCTGGACCTCCCACACCACATGTGTGGACCTGGCTCGCTGGCCGTGTCTGCGCGGCCCTGACTCCGTGCGCCACCCTAATCAGGTCAGGACCAATCAGTGAGGTATGCTAGGAGCCCACCCCTCCCACCCGGAGGACCTGACCCTGGGCTTACACCTAGATCAAATAACCTCAAATATTTCAATGAGTTTTGGGGCGCGTTCGATTTGACTCAACCGTCTGCACTTACGGGACTTTCTCTCAACTGGACGCAACGACATCGCAACGGTTTTCGACTTTGTTTACGGATAGCATTCCGCTACTGATCCGCCAGGGTTAATGCCCTCTGAAGAAATGGCATCGCACTAAAAGCTGATATCCTTCCTGAGAAGGTTGCTGTATAATGGAACCAAAGAACAATATGCACAGTGACCAGTTAATGGAGCTATTATGCTCCTATAGGCTCTGCAGTATCTGGGATGATATCGCTGTAATCAGAGTCTAATCTGGGCTGAGAGATAACAGATATTTCTGTTTCTGATAAGGGTTGGACCTTGCTTGGACTACAATCAGTCTAGAAATGGTGTGGGCGGCCCGGTGGATGTATTCGAACTGTGAAGCACTGTGATCCCTTTCCTTCCTTGACCTAGTTAGAAAGTATCCCATAGTTCAAGGAGAGGGTGGAAGGGAGATTGATAGGAAATGTTACTTCTGAGTGTCCTTGGCGGAGGCATGGAACAGGACAGATTGAACGACAGCCCTGATACGGCTCCCAATGAGTCTCTTTCATCAAGTATGGAAGGTTGGTTCACTCCAAGGACTAAAAACATGGACCGACTGCAACACTGAACCCATTAGACCTAAGCCTAACAATGCCTCACAGGGACCAACCCCAACTGATACTAGTTCTGAGGTGACCCTCCAGTAGGCTGCTGACTCCAGATCTTCTTCCGGAAGCATCCACTGACACCCGTTGATTTGTCTCCTCTCTAGAGCTGTTCGAGATACTTCCCCTGCTCTGAACACTCACTGTGTCAGAGAGTGACAGAGAGCAGGAAATCAACGTTTTAATTCCTGGCTAGCACTCAGTTACACACACACACACACACACACACACACACACACTCAGTAATCATGTGAACCTAAAAAGCTGTAGTGATGGATATTGTAGTTTGGCAAAGTAAATATCCAGGAGGCCTTCTTCTGGTAATAAATTCCGTTTTAATAAAATCCCATTTCCCCTCTCAGTAACACTGCAGTCTGAAACAAATGAAAAGACACACTGTAAAGTAAAAAATTATCTGTATCCTGGATCTCATCTGATGTGTATCGGTTTTTCAACAGTGGAATAATATTCCAAGTGCACTCCCAAAGCAGGAGAACGGTGCGGTTTCACAATCCCTAGATTAGGATTGAAGCCTACAGTCTCCCACCACATGAAGTGGTTGTGGTGCACACATGAGCCCTTGGAGACCATAGAAACACACACAGTGGTTTAGTGCTGGTCTCTGGCCAAGACAAATGACTGCTCCAGGTGAAAATCAACCTTGGCCCGGGTACTCTTCTTTCTCTCAATTCTCTCGCTTACCTCTTTTTCTCTCTCTTTTTCTCTCTCCTTTTCTCTCTCCCTCCCTCTATCTCTCCCTTTCCGTATCTCTCTCTCACTCTCTCCCTGTCTTTTTCTCTCTCGTTCCCCCTTTCCCAATTTCCATTGGCCGGTATTTGGAGGGACTGTTTCTGTCCATGTGGTCACTCTCAGACTCTCCACTCCCCGGCCTCGCAGACTGGTGAATTCATCAAACTGAGGAATGAAAATGGCGTAAAAGTGGCTCTGCCGACAGCAGATGCCACAGGTGTTTCAGGCCTGGGGAGGGAGTTACCCCCACACACCTCCTCCAAATACATAACAGCAGATACGTGGAACATGAAGTGATGGAAACACAGCAGAAATGGGTGGGGGGTGAGGGGCGAACATGGAAATGTTCACATATTACCACCCCACCCCCGTATACTCACTTACAAACTCACGCACGCACACACACACACACATACACAGAAACACACCCTCAAGCTCATTTGCTGCCTCTCCTGGCATTGGTCTGACCAGAACTGGCGTAATACTACAATAAAAGCCTTGGCTTTACCCAGTGTAGCCATAAAAGCAGGAGAGGGATTTCACCTCTGCTATTTCACAGGGTCATTTTCCCGTATGCGGTGTCATATTCATATATTTATGTTTACGAGCCAGCAATTCATATTACGGGCCATTCTAACTGCAGAACACCAGATAAGGGCCCATATAACGTCTGAGTATGTCCAGGGGGACAGGAGAAGACTCAGGAGACTGGGGAGGTCTGGGATGGCTGTAGAGGCCGTTGAGGCAGGGGAGACTGGGAGGCTGTTTACAAATGCAAATTCCTGTCAGGTGGAGAGCTCCCACGACTGGTGGTGCGAAAATGAATAAATGGAAGTCCCTCTGACAGTCTCCCCCTCGCTGGTGCTTCACCTGAGGCACCTGGGGTGGAGAGCTGGGGTCGGGGGTGGGGGCCACGGGTGTTAAATGGCCTTCATTTAAAGAACAATGAGTTTAGTCACACCAAGATGATTCAGAGCAGCCTGGAGGAACACAGCTCAGGAACCCGGTAGCTCCCCTCCCACCTCCCCCCTCCTCCCCCACTCTCTTTCTCCCTGCCTTTCTCCACCCACCCCCCCAACCCCCTCAGGACTTTGGGAGGAGAGTAGAGGAGGAGAGAGGACAGGAGAAGAGGGGTAACTGAGCTGAGGGCTTTAAAAGGCCAGGTCCAGAGGAAAGGTAAAGGGGCGTCTAATCTGGCAGGATGTCGGTATGTATACAGTTAGTGGTGAGCTTAGCTGATGAATGAATCATTCGATCCCCTTATGTTGTGAAATCTGTATCACATGCTGAAGGGGTTTACAGGTCCAGCCGTCAACAGAGTGACATTCCACATGGCTCTCCTCTCCATGCTGGTGTGTGCGAGTGTGTTTTGAGTGCGCGCGTGCGCGTGTGTGTGGCGTAGGGCAGGGTCTGCTCTGGCTTTGCTTTGGCAACAGGCAGAGTCCTGAGAGGACCATGAATGTGCAAACGTGTTACAGGTGGGATTCATTTAGTATAGACTTGGCACTCCGCTTCTGGCTCTGCATAATGATGCTGTTACACAGGGAAGGCAAGGACGAACACATACTGTACACACACGCGCGCACACACACACACGTACACGCGCACGCATTTTTAAAGACAGTTTTCATTGCCCTCCAATGAGCTGTTCAAAAGAACAAAGCCCATTAATAACACACCCAATGCCCAAGTTATTTCACAGAGAATTAATTGAGAAAAAGTTTGTATTTCATAGGATTTCCGTCGTCTATGTTGGCACTGGGCTTCCTGCAGCTGCTGGACCAGGGCGAGGTTTCGGTGAGCTGTTACCAGCAAGGTTCAAGCTCGGACGACCTGAGGCCGGCCGAGGTGTGCGGTATCATGCTAAACATGTGCCGGTGATTGTTCACGGACAGGCATGTGGTTATGGAACTCAGCTGTGTGTGTGTGTGTGTGTGTGTCCATGTGGGTCAAGATCCGTGGTTAAGATTCGGAGGTGATGAACTTGTTTCTCACCACCGATCACATGAGTTGATTCCATTCAGCCACCTTAAGCTGACAGGCCTCCACCGGACCCATAACAGAGCATGTGATCGAACGTACGGGAGACCTTGAGTGTTTGGAACGGGGGTCCAAACGACAAAATAGACGGCTGTAGTGCTCGAGAACATACGCCGACACGCTCTCTCACTCGCAAACACACCCAGACCCCCACTTCGGGATGAGACCGTGAGTTAGCACGTCATGGGATGGACGGCCGTGGGTCCGACATCCACCCAGCTCCTCTCACCTGGGGCTGGAGACAGGGTGCGTCCACGTGACCCAGCCCTCACACCGCCCTGCTGGGCTTCGTAATCACTCCCAGCCCCAATTAGAGGAACCGGGAGAGCACCGTGTCTGTGAGCGCTGATCAGGCCCTTTTCCTCTTTCCCCTCAGTCCTGCTCTGCTGCACCGACGGCCGCTGTGTAAACAGGGCTCCACCTGGTCACGCCAGCGTGTTCATAAAAACCTGGACGTGTGTGAGTGTGACATCCTGAGGGTTTCCCCCACGCGCGTGTGCGTGCGCGCGCGTGCGTGCGCCGGGCAGGCAGTGCGACTTGAGCGCTTCCATGGAAACCCTCTGAAACGCCGTAAAAAAAAAAACCCTGTTCTGAACCTTTAGAGGGTTTCTCTGAGTTTTACCACAGGGTCTTCCTCTCCAGGGACAAGCACAGCAACCCTCTGTGCCCCCCCACCCCCATCTCGCTGCCCCCCCCCCCCCCTCCACACACACACTTTTCCAAAGCAGCTGCTCCCGCCTGATGGGCTGCGATGAATGTTTTTACGCGCAGCACGTGTTACACCTCCACCCGTCACTGCTGCACCACTCCATCTTTTCAACACAACCCCCCCTCCACCCCTCCCCCCTCTCCCCCCTCCCCCCCTACCCCTTCCCCCCTCCACCTCCTAAACCTGTGTCTAACCCTGAGAACCCCAAGCCACTTTCCCCCCGCAGCTCCAGAAATCATAAAATACCTCCAGAAAAACCAAAGGTTTAACCAGGGCCAAAAACTGTTGAATATTTTTTTTGGGTGGGGGGTGGTTGTTTTGTGTTGAATTACTCTCTTACCACAAAGGGCTCCCTCTCACACTCTGTGTTTGCAGATTTGGGACTGCTGTTGGGCGGAAATCAGAAATGAGATATTAGATGCATGCCTGTGAATGAACATGTGGAATAACGGACTTGCATACGGAGCCTCATTAGTGTGTGAGCTTCACGTAAAGCATTTACAGATTTGCGGGGTGCAGGACGCCATGCAATGTGAGCCAGAGAGAGGAGAGTGAGAGAGAGAGAGAGAGAGAGAGAGAGAGAGAGAGAGAGAGAGAGAGAGAGAGAGAGAGAGAGAGAGAGAGAGAGTGAGGAGGCGGTTGGAAAGAAAGAGATGAATGGTTTTCTGTCTGGGGGGTCTGGGGTAGTAGCAGTGCCTGTGGCCACTCTTAACGTGGATTAACCTTGCTTAGCTGCCCTGGCAGATTCGCGTGGTGGTGGGGGTGATGGGGCTTGGGGGGGGGGGGTGATGGGGGGTGGGACACTTTACGGACTCCAGCACTGACCAGTCCCAGACCTCGGGGCGCAGGCCCAGCAACTCACCTGTAGAGGGCAGTATGAGTTCTCCTCAGCAGAGAGACGCAGGGAGAAGCAGAGCCTAGCAAAGTGCAGAAACCCAGAGAACCTCGAGACCAGCTCAGTGCAGAGAGTCCAGAGACGAGAGGAGAAAGCTCAAACCAGTCGAGCGGAGGGAGACCACTTGCGAGTGGAGAGAGCAGGAAGTGACAGCACAGCGTGAAGCTGATGGGAAGAGGTATCTTCCACTCTCTCTCTCTCTCTCTCTCTCTCTCTGTCTCTCTCTCTCTCTCTCTCTCTAACAACACCAGGACTTTCCAGCGTCATCGGTAACAGGACAGGGAGGAAAGAGTGCCTGGTAAGGGCCTCCCAGAAGCCTGGGCCTGGGGTTTAGGGTTCAGCGGGAGGTTCTGACTGACACTAATGTAGGAGCAAAGTGTTCATCTAAACACCATCCGTCAGATGAAAGACCGGCACGGGGCCATTAGGGGGTTCCACTGGAGAAGCTCCACTTCTGGGCCGGCTCGCTAATGGTGTCAGCCGGCCGTCTGTTGAAGCGAGCAGGCGACTCCCATGTCTGTAGGCATCTTATCTTCTCATCTCCATCTCCGCCCGCTGACTTGAGACTCGAGCTGGACGACTGTTTATCAGCTGCTGTTGCCAGGTATGTGGACTCCCCCCCCCCCCCCCCCCACGAATGTCTCAGATCTCGTCCTATCATAACAATCCACCGTCAAACCTCGGGGGTCCTCACAGCTCCAGGCCGCGGCGCGTCTTCATTCGAGATGTTCCCTCCGTCAGGGCTGTCAGTGAGCGATGGAGGGCTGAGCCCAGCAGCTGTTCAAACACACCCTCGGACCTGTTGTGAAACGCTTTGCTTTATTTCGAGCGTGTCATTTACAGCCGCCCAGAGAGTTGTTCTGGCCACGAATCCGTCTTGGACGCGATCGCAACGTCCTATAGAACCTTGAGGCCGTCCCAGCCAGCCAATCCAGTGGCCCCAGCCAGCCTTGGGAGGAGCTGTGAAGAGCCGCTTGTGGACCACTGTCAGCAGCAGTGTAGTGTTGCCATGCCACCAGCGGCCCCCCGTGTAACTCGAAGCCCAACCTAACGGGCTTCTGATCTGGAGGGGGAGGGCTAAGGGGTGGATGGGGGTAAGAGGGGAGGGGGGGGAGGTGGGGGGGGGGGGGGGGCAATCAGAAGAGATGGAGGGAGATGAAAGGTAGGAGGATCTATTTCTGCTCTGGACCAAGGCACACGGCCAGAGGAAACAACCACAGACTGGAGGACAGGATGGAGAGAGGGAGAGATGGATGGATGGATGGATGGAGGTGGAGGAGCTCGAGGTGTTCTGGGTGGAATCCAGCCTGTCTGGTTTGGCCCAGCTTTGGGTGTGGTAGTCAGTACCGTGTCTGGGCAGGGTTTCTGCTCAGCCTCCATCTTGTGAACACACTGACCTTCCCACAGATCCCAACACCTGCACAGCCAGCCCGCCAGCCAGCCAGTCAGTCAGTCAGTCAATAAATAAGACAACCAACCAGCCAGTCGACTGGCCAAGTAGCCAACCATCCAAACAGCCAGCCAGTGCTGGTCGTGCATAGCAGGGGGAAACATGAGATAATGAGCCCTTTTCTTTAATTGCCTTTTTGTCCTTTTCCACATCAGAGGAGCTGATGTCCTGAGGTGCAAGGGGGAAAGGGGGAAAGGGGGAGAGGGGGATGAGGAGGAAAGGGGAGAGAGGGAGAGGGGACAAGGAGGAAAGGGGAGAGGAGGAGAGAAGGAGAGGGGGGGAGGGGGAGAGGGGGAGAGGGGGAGAGGAGGAGAGGGGGAGAGAGGGAGAGAGTGAGAGAGGGAGAAGGGACAAGGAGGAAAGGGGAGAGGAGGAGAGAAGGAGAGGGGGAGAGGAGAAGAGGAGGAGAGAGTCAGAGGGGACAAGGAGGAGAGGGGGAGAGGAGGAGAGGAGGAGAGGAGAGGGGGAGAGGAAGAAAGGAGAAGAGGAGGAGAAGAGGAGAGGAGGAGAGAAGGAGAGGAGGAGAGGGGGAGAGGAGGAGAGAAGGAGAGGAGGAGAGGAGGAGAGAGTGAGAGGGGACAAGGAGGAGACGGGGAGAGGAGGAGAGGAGGAGAGGAGGAGAAGAGGAGAGGAGGAGAAGAGGAGAGGAGGAGAAGAGGAGAGGAGGAGAGGAGGAGAAGAGGAGAGGAGGAGAGAGTGAACAAGGAGGAGAGGAGGAGAGTGCAGGGGAGAGGAGGAGAGGAGGGGAGGGGGGAGGGGCTAAAGGAGACAGAGAGGGGTTGGGGTTGCCACCCCATATTCCTCCCCCTCCCCACGGCCCTAAACCCTGCTTCCAACTCTGATCCTTCAAGCTACTGCAGAAGTTGATCAGCTCCCAGACTCCCACTCTGGATGTGTGAACACCAACTCTAGTAAGACAACACTGGATAATTGCTTATAATACTGACTTATCTTCCAAAACAAAATCGGACTTGATTAAACTATTTTCGCTGACTTATTTCAGCCAACCGTTTATGTCATTGTTCCTTGCTCTCAATCATTTCCCCCCTTCACTCAGAAGGAGGTTTGGAAGGGGAAACTCCTTGGAGGCATGCAGGATTGAGTGACACGTTGTTGGATGGGATTTAGACAAGCCTTTGAGTCGTTGGGTTAAATCCCCTGTACCAGTCGGTGACCCCGGCCCGGGCCAGTCACTGCGCAGGGGAGAGGTGAACACAGGGGCAAATCAGTTATCAAGTCAGAATCACTCACCGTCAACTTTCCTCTGTTCCTGTTTCTCCCGCACACACACACACACACACACTCAGACAAAGACAGACACAAACACACAGGAAAAAACACACACGGACTGAGTCGACCCGCCCTCTTCCTGTACCCGGGGGGTCACGGCCCCCACCGCTACGAAAGAGCAAAGGAGGGGAGAGAAGGAAAGAGAGGAGAGACGACTTTCAAAATAGGAATGCATGACTCTAAAAGTCCTGACTGATCTCTCCCCTCTAAGCCCTCACACTCCTGTGCAGAACCAGACCTCCAGGGTGGACGACCCACACCACCAGTCTCTCTGGTAGCTGAGGAACAACCATCAAAATCCTTCCAAGAAGCTCCAGTAACCATGACTCATATTTGCCAAGCACATAGCTCTCAGGCAAATGAAGTTTGCCGGTAAAATTGTCCCGCCGTCCTAAATATTATGACTCCCAACTGTGATTGATATCAGTTAATGCAGGCTATTAGTGGACTAACAGCTGCCTTGAATAACAGTATTAAGGAGCCCCTGGCTCTGTTCGAATCCTGTGTGGCATTCTTCAACTCCGAGTGTCGTTTGACACCACGGCTTTTATAATTTTCGTTGTTCCTTGTTTTCAGTAGGATGGATGGCCATCACTGCCTTACAAGACCAGGTTGCAGCAACTCCACAACTAAAATGGATGTCTTCCTTCAGTTCACACAACGAGCTAGCCTCTGTCCTCTGTTGTGTTGCGGAACAGTGAGACCTTCTCCAGGAATGCCGGGTCATATCTAGAATCGTCTCCTTCGCGCTGAAGGACGGCCCAATTTACCGTCCTTACGTAAAATATGCTCTTTTAAACTGGGCCATAAAACAAGTTTTATGACGGTATTATCCGAACCCCCTCTGTGAGAATGTAGCCTGCATGCTGCCTTTGCCTCCGGCTCTGTCTCTTCCTCCACCTTTGTTTCGGCCTCTGCCTCAACCCCTGGCTCTGTATCTGAGCCTCTGTCTCATCTGCCTCTGCCTCAACCCCTGGCTCTGTATCTGAGCCTCTGTCTCATCTGCCTCTGCCTCTAGCCCTGGCTCTGTATCTGAGCCTCTGTCTCATCTGCCTCGGCCGGCTGCCTCGCCTCGGAGCCCTCCCATACATCAGCCTGAAGGCCTAACCCCGCCGGATCACGCAGCGCTCCAGCCCCTCGGAGGGACCCGGGGGAGTTCCCCTCAGCTCACGTGCACGCGGACCGTGGAAGCTGCTCGTCGAAGAGGTGTGGATTCAGGGGAGTTAGGAGGTGGCGTTTTAAGGAGGTTCCGACTGTCTACCGCAGGGACGAAGACCAAAAGGGGAGGGAGAGAGAGAGGGGGGGAGATAGATATATACACGCACAGACATCGAGGCAGAGCTGGAGAGAGTGATTGCTGTAAAGGGAGGGAGATGAGGCTGTCTGGAGAGGCCGTGCCAGGCCAGACCACAGCAGCTTCCATGAGCTCGACCTCTCAGCTGTCTCTTAAGCACCTGCTTCCCTCCACCTGCCTGTGGTTGCTTCCCAGACTGGTGGTCTGGAGCTGGTGGTCAGTTGTTGTCGCTGCCGTCTCTCCGAGCCCGGTTCAAACTCCAGCAAGTTCAGCCACACAGTCACTTCAAGCTTAGCAACTAAAAAGGCTTTTCAACTGGAACATTTAAACAATTGTTTATGCCGGTAAAGACATAATCAGATATTATATCACCTCTGCTCTGTCTGGGCCGGATAGATAGAAGGGGAGGGGGAGTAAAGGGGAGGGTGGGGGGTGAATTGCCCCTAACCACGTCTCTTAATCCAGTACTTTGTACACTCCATACACTTTGTGGTTAGTAAACACTGTTGAAAATTCTCCCCTCCAGTCACCACCACCACCCCAAAGCTACAAAGTGCCCCCCTTCCCTACCGTGGCCAGCATTAGATGTGCTGATGAGATAAGCCTGGCTGGAATTCCTTCCTGAGTGACCAGGGTGTTCTAGAGCGATCGGGGTGTTCTACAGTGACCAGGGTGTTCTATAGGGACCAGGGTGCTCCAGATAGATCCTCAGCGAGAGCCTGGGTGTTGTTGCAGTTTGTGAAATTGTTGTTTAAGACTAGGCTTTGGTGCAGGGGCAAATCTAGGTTCCCAATTTTGGGGGGACTAAGCCCCAAGATAAAACCTATTATTTTTCCTGTGACCCAGAAAAACTAGGGGGGTCTGGGGGCATGTTACTCCAGAAGACATTTTTGAAAATATATTTTTAAATAATGTCCTCTAGTGGGGTTTAGAAAGATAAATTAACACATTTATATTTAAAATATGAAAGAAAAAAAAGAAAATATATATATATATATTTTTTTTTATAAAAAACATTTGGGGGGGCTAATGAAACTTTGGGGGGGTGGGCTTCAGCCCCCCCAAAATAGGGCTAGATACGCCCATGCTTCGGTGGGTGTCATAGTGAGATTGGGGTTTTTTCAGAAGAACCTGTGTGGCAGGAGATCCTTCAGCACTCACCCCCAGTCACCAGTTCCCCCAGCCTTTTGAGTTCTCGTCTGTCTGCTCTCCCTTTTCCCTCTCACTGGTCTGGGCTTCAATGATACACATGAAGGAGGTGGCTGTGTGTGTGTGTGTGTGTGTGTGTGGTGGCGGCGGTGGTGGTGGTGGGGGGGGGGGGGGGTGTAGGGGGGATGGTTATAGGGGTGAATTATACATGAACTTGTCACAACCTCTCAATGACCCTGGATAAAGAGCCTAAAAGCCCTGTTCTGCTCTGATCAAGCAATGAGCTTAGAAACGTTACCACAGCAGAGGCATGAACGGAGGAATGTGATCTCAGGCCAATCCTCTTTCTTAGAAAACATGAAAAGCTATTATATTCAGGTCAGATGTATTATAACACAACATGCTGTATTGTTAAGCAAAAGATCCTGAATTCTAACAGCTTCACACATGACAACACGGGCACACACACGCAGACACACCCGCAGACACACACACACAGTAGTGAAGGGCTGAGCTGACTGGTCCTGGGCTGCGTTTCCCGAAAGCGTCGTAAGCCTAAGTTGATCGTAGAATCCATCGTATAGGACGAATCTTAGTTTTACGGGCCGTTCCCAAAGACACCGTATATAAAGTGTCTCTTGAAAATGTGTATATCTTGAAAGCGCATAGATTAGCCTGCTCCTTACGAGCATGTTTGGGAAACGCACGATCCATCGTTATCGGGAAACGCAGCCCTGGTCTTTTCCTCTCTCTGCATTGTGTCGTTCAACTGCAGAGTGGACAGACAGACAGGTAGGTAGGCAGACATTAAGAAGTAAGCCCCAGCCCCAGCCCCATCCCCAGCCTTAGCCCCAGCCCCAGCCCCATCCCCAGCCTTAGCCCCAGCCCCAGCCCCAGCCCCAGCCTTAGCCCCAGCTCCAGCCCCAGCCTTAGCCCCAGCCCCATCCCCAGCCTTAGCCCCAGCCCCATCCCCAGCCTTAGCCCCAGCCTTAGCCCCAGCCCCATCCCCAGCCTTAGCCCCAGCCCCATCCCCAGCCTTAGCCCCAGGCCCAGCCTTAGCCCCAGCCCCAGCCCCATCCCCAGCCTTAGCCCCAGCCCCATCCCCAGCCTTAGCCTTAGCCCCAGCCCCATCCCCAGCCTTAGCCCCAGCACCAGCCCCAGCAGACTATGTTCTACCTGTCGGCAATAACACTTTCTGCTGCAAAGTTATTCACTCAGTTAATCTGACTATAAACTAAAACAGCTATTTATGAGCTGGCTCCAAAAAAAAGACCGCAAGTAGGCCCCAGGACCAGGACCAGTCCCCGTCCTGACCCCGGTCAGCCTCCACACCACACTGGCCAGATGACTTTTGCGTGTGTGTGCGTATGTGTGTGTGTGTGAGGCCAAGGGACCTTCAGATGAATGATGCCGTCCTGCAGGCCAGTATTATGTCACTGCAGCTGATGGCTGAAAAATAACAGTTCTTTTTCTAAGGCAACTTTCTCACACATTCAAGAATATGGCCACACACACAACCATGTCCGCACTTACACACTCACAATCATCATGCACTCACCATCACACATGCACACACACACTTTTCTGCAGTCACCCTGTGGCCCCTCAGTACCATGTAACCATGTCGGCAATGCTGCTTGGTAGTGTGCGTACGTGGTGATGTGTGTGTATGAGGCGGTGTGTGTGTGTGTGTGTGTATGTGTGAGTCCGCTGCCCGGTGGGCCAGTGTTTGATGATGAAGTCATCAGTTTAAGTAAACTCCAGATGTCAAGGCAGCAAGTCAAACAAGTGCCATCTGCTTACATTCAGCTGGCCACCTCACTGGGCGTTTCAGCTGGCATCCACAGAGCTAGGCAACTCACTACATTAAGGCAATTAGGGAAATGTCTCAGAAAAGCCAGCCAAGGACAATGCCTTATTCTACCACCAGTACCCGACAACACTATCACTGGACACCGTGCTTTTCTACAACAACATAAAGTCACCTTACTGCACAACTACTTTGTTACAGGAACGATTCCATGTGACTACATTACTATACTTCTGCATTAATGTGTTGATACGTGACTATTATTACAGTATTGCTAAATTGCAATGTTCACCAATAGGTTCTGAACTTGGTCATCCTCTCCTCTCCTGTGCTCTCCTTTCCTGTCCTCTCCTGTCCTGTCCTGCCCTGTCCTCTCCAGTCCTCTCCTGTCCTTTACTCTCCTGTCCTCTCCTGTCCTCTCCTGTCCTTTCCTCTCCTCTCCTGTCCTCTCCTGTCCTGTCCTGTCCTGTCCTGCCCTGCCCTGTCCTCTCCAGTCCTCTCCTGTCCTTTACTCCCCTGTCCTCTCCTGTCCTCTCCAGTCCTCTCCAGTCCTCTCCTGTCCTTTACTCTCCTCTCCAGTCCTCTCCTGTCCTCTCCTCTCCTGTCCTCTCCAGTCCTCTCCTGTCCTGTCCTCTCCTCTCCTGCCCTGCCCTGTCCTCTCCTGTCCTCTTCTCTCCTGTCCTCTCCTCTCCTGCCCTGCCCTGTCCTCTCCTGTCCTCTCCTGTCCTCTCCTGTCCTCTCCTCTCCTGTCCTCTTCTCTCCTGTCCTCTCCTCTCCTGCCCTGCCCTGCCCTGCCCTGTCCTCTCCTGTCCTCTCCTGTCCTCTCCTCTGTTATGCCCCCTCCCCTCTCATCAGCACCTGCACACTGTTAAGGAGAAGTGTTTGGGCCTGACAGCAGGTACAGTTAACAGTCGAATGCTTTTTCCGAGAGAGTGTTTTGCCGCGAAGCACTTAGCCACCAACACATCATCTCTCTCCGTGTTCATGCTCACATGTCACCTGTGTCTGTGGCTCTGGGCCGGCCGGCCCAGGTGTGGAGACCTCCACACGTGGCCCTGGCTTCAATAAAATTCACACCAGCCTTTTAAACGGAACAGGAAAGAGAACAGGGAACACAGTGTAATGAGCTCCAGGCGAGGTGCGAGACAATGGCTTGGGACACAACTACACACCCCCGCCACAAACACACACACGCACACACTCACATATGCCTCATGGTCTACTGTTCTTTCTCTCCCTGTCCCCTTCATTGGTTAATTAATCAGCAATGTATAATTGATTCACATGCAGACAAACACGATCCTGGGGCACCAAACCACAACACCAACAAAAAGCCCACTTAATTGTGCAAACCACTTAGGACTGAAGGAAGTCTTACATGAAGCTGTGCAAACACTGGGCCTCCACAGGAATGAGAAAGGACCACGGGAGGCCTGCGTCCTCACAGGTGCTGAAGATATGGAGAGCGGGACCGAGGGGAAGATGAATGGCTCACAGTGAGGCATGCAGGAGTGGGTCGCACGCTGCTTTCGTTCCGTCCGACTCTGTCAAACATCAACATGAGCGAGCAGCTTGTTTCTCTGTCTCTCTTTGTGGTGCGTGTTTATGTAAGAGTCGCTGTCAAAACACGGGGGGGGGGGGAGATGAATGTGGCTAATTAAGGGAACATTTCTTTGGTAGTGGTTCCTAATCAATACCTCATTGTGAGGTCGTCGGGCACGGCTCCTTTTAACCAATCGGAGAAAGCGACGCAGATTGAATGTGACTCCTGTGAGAGAATTTTTTTTTTCTTCAAATTCCACATCTTCAGCCCCACTGCTGTTAACATGTGTTCACAGGTACCCAAGCGCACGCACAAACACGCTCGTGCGAGTTTTGCACGGCACGTAAAAATCAAGTCTTAGATGTTCTTTGGTGTGTCACTTTAACCTCGTGGAGAGGTGCAAACGTAGTTAACAGGCTGACTTTAAACCAGTCCGACGGATGGAAAGAGTGAGGCGTTGGGAGAGAGAGAGAGAGACTGACTCACCTCCCTCAAACCTACTGGACCGGAACACAGTTCCAGCACACCTGCCTCTGCCTCACACACTGCACACAAGATGATGTGTGTGCTCGTGTGTGCTCGTGTGTGTGTCCCTGTGTCGCTCTATGTGTGCCTCAACTTGCGTGTCGATGACAGCATGTGTTTGTCGGTGTTGGTGCGAGTCCGACTCTGCCGTGACAAAATGCAACAAGTTCCAGCTGACTGTAATTTTACGGTAAACTGGAGCTGATGAGCAGAGATGAAGTCGTACATAACTTGTTTGCGAGTATGTTCCAGGGTTGGGTTCATGACGTCACATGTCAGAAGTCAGATGGCTGAGCGGCTAGGGAACCCGGCTATTGATCAGAAGGTTGTCGGTTCGATTCCCGACTCTGTCAAATGATGTTGTGTCCTTGGGCAAGGCACTTCATCCTACTTGCCTCGGTGGGAATGTCCCTGTACTTACTGTAAGTCGCTCTGGTTAAGAGCGTCTGCTAAATGACTAAATGTAAATGTCCACAAGTAGACTTTCATCCATTTCACCGGGACCTACTCTGCAAGTCCAGTCTCTCTGCCTCCTCTGCACCACCTCCTCGATATGTGTATACACACACATTTAGGCATAGATATAGACACATTGTAGATTAGATACATAGATAGGTTACACTCAAGGTTGTGCACAGGCCGTACGCAACTGACACACGAGCGTGTACATCAACACTGGTCTCGTCTCCGAGCACAGCTCCTGCCTCACTGACCTCAGGCCTCACTGCCACTCAGGAGGCACAGAGTCAGAGGAGCCACGGGGCCGGATGGCCTCGGCACTGACCCCACAGAGGAGTCCTGAGAAGCAGGCACTCTGTTCTGGACTGACCCCTGCTCGGCGCCAACACTTCAGAGGATCCCCCTGACTCGGCTGCGGGAGAGAGAGATGGATCTCCCTGGTCCGCTTCGGATCCCGCCTCACTTCCATGAAGGGGCTCGCAGACACATGCGCTTGTGCGTACACACACACACACACACACAGTGTCAAGAGCAACTGAAGGAATGTAGGGTGTTGCGCCTCCTCCCTTTCGGAGAGACACCCCTCTTGCCCCCCCCCCCCCCCACCCCCTCTCTGCGGTGTCTCTCACAAGGAGAGAGAAAACGAAGAAAGGAGCATGAAGAGAGGGTGAGCGAGAGGGAATCTCTCGTGGGAGTCATGAAGAACGACCCAAATGAGAGGCTCTCTGACGTGACCTAGTCAGAACTCCCGATTCGTCAACAAAAGAGCGTCCGGCGACGCCCAGAGAGAGAGAGAGTCGGAGGACGCCTCGTCGTCGAAACAGAAGCCCAGAGTGACATCTCGCTTTGGCGTCTCTCCTCTCGTCTCCGTGATGGCGTCTGACTGTGCGTTCCCCAGCCACAGCGTTCTGACCCTCGCCCAGCGGTTTCATTCTGACAGGATTCTGTCTTCATTGCCCGTGAGAAAGCAAGGCACATGGTCACAGGCCGAGTGGGGGTTAATGACCCTGCAAGGACAGGTGACCATTTGCGATGGTGCCTTTCCAATTGTCAAAGGAACATACATCTTCCGCCCAGACAGAACTTGTACGACCTCTGTGGCCCCTCCTTCCATCGTTTTAGTGAATAGTAGTGAACTCTGTGAATACGTCTCAAGGTGAATTCCTCTTTGTAGCAAGGCCGCGCTAAAACGCGCCGAAGAAGAAGATATGGAGCAAACGATCATGACAAGATCATTCTTTATCATTCTTAATCTTCTTTATCTGTTTTTTACTAAGTCTTATCTTAACTGCGCTACACTCAGGATATGGTGTCACACGTGAAATGAGAGGAGAGAGGGAGAGTTACAGAGCGATTGAAGAGCATTGTAGCATCAAACTCTATAAAACCATAAACACCAGAGATGACCCCCCCCCGCCGCCCCCGCCCACACACACACGCACACTCTGGAGGATCATCCTAACCTGCTTCGGGGGCCGGGTAAGGGCTGAGATCTGTAGCCACAGCAGAACTTGCAGGGCGGGCAATCAGGTGATAACACAATCTCTACTTATCACCTCAGCAGAATACAGACCAGAATTCCCTCCATGTTACAGAGCAGGCTTCACAACCCCCAGGACACTTCACACCCCTCCCCAAACGCCCCCCCACCCCCCCCCCCCCCCCACCCACCCACTTCCGCCTCCTCCACCGCCTCCTCCACCAAACCTCCCACCCACCCACCTCCCCTCCTCCCTCCTCCTTCCCTGGTTGTGGTTCTCTGGTGAGGTAAGCCTGTGATCAGGACCCCTTCCAGGCCGGGGACCTCCCTGGGCCCACCAGGGATCCAGCTGGTTCATTTAAAGAGCAGGAAAATAACATTCTAACGGTCTCACTGTACATGTTTCATTACACCGCTGAGGTTACCCCTAATTCACTTCATGCAGATACACACACACACACACACACATGTATAAACACACACGCACACGTACAAATCAAATAAACGAATCTGGGCCCTAATGTGTTTCAGTGCCCACGGCCGTGCATTGTTCCAGGTGGCAGGCTTGTTCACATTAACACAGCTCTCCTCCAGGCCTCACATGCGGCAACACTGCCTGCTGACCCCTCAGTGGAACCCAGAGGCTTCCCACAGCTAGCACCACTCACACGGAGCACACAGGGAAGCTCCCAACTTCAAGCTCCGACCGACTGAATAGATGTACTGGACGTGAGTTCGACTGTCATTGGATGTCGAGATTTTCTCAATGGTACGGTATGGTGGCGGTTGGTATCCAAATGCGATCCTCCGCAGTGCATGACCTGGCCCAGCACACACACTGCCAGTGGAAAGAGGCCTCATTACATGGTGCTTCCCAAATGATGCCCCTGTTCCCTCCCACCCCCTCTTCCTTCCCTCCTCCTCCCTCCTCCTCCCTCCTCCTCCACCCAGACCCCTGCCAGTCTCTGGGAAACTCCCAGCTTGCTCTCTGCACCAGCAGGAACGGCGGGAGAGGGCCGTCAGAGGAAATGACTCTGGGAGAGAGCGCCGAAGTTTAATAAAAGTGAAATGAATGGGGTGTCCCAGGGACAGAGAGGGAGAAGAGAGGGGGATAGACAGAGAGAGGGGGAGTGAGAGAGAGAGAAAAAGGGGGGGAGAGAGAGGGAGAGAGCAAGAGAGAGAGAGAGAGAGAGAGAGAGAGAGAGAGAGAGAGAGAGGGAGAAAGAAAGAAAGAAAGAAAGAAAGAAAGAAAGAAAGAAAGAAAGAAAGAAAGAAAGGATATTTTCTAGAGAGGAAGAGGGGAAGTAAAAAAAAAAAAAAAGCGTCCTTCCAAAGAGAGGGGCCATTACGGTGTGTTTCTGTATGGTGATGAATCAGGTAAAGCAGAACCAGCTGCATTGTGGCTTTCCCCCTCGGAGCACACTGGCTACATGGATCACCTGGCTGGTCACTTCAAATCATCCAGCCCTCTCTTGGCACTTAGCTCGACTGTGTGTGTGTGTGTGTGTGTGTGTGTGTGTGCACGAGTGCATGAAAGTGTGTGAGCGTGTGTGTGTGTGTGTGCGCAGAGACAGCCCCATGGATCCTGTTCTCACCAACAGGAGAACCCTCACTCTCCGTCAGCAGTGAAAGTAACATTCCAGACATACCTCATGTCCAAGCTGCTAGCCAATCATTAAACTAGGCCATAGACCTGAAGGATGCCTGTGTCTTTTCTGATTAGCCTGAGAGCTTTAATTGATGTTAAATATGAAACAGGTATTAAACGAAAAAAAACGGTCCAAAGGGGGAAATGGAAGTCTGCTTGGCGTTAGGAGGAAGTAGACAGCAATGTTATCATACAACGATGAATTGTGCTAAGTTTGTCAAGTCATACATTTATAAAGTGGACAGATTAGCCCCTTGCGTTCTCATACAAACACATACGCAAACGCACACTCACACACACACACATTCACAAACTTCAGCAGTCATGGTATCGCAACTGTGCCAGTATGTAGATCCCATCAGTTTTACTAACCAGAATGGTTCAGAGAGAGAGAAGAGGGGTGTGGGGGGAGAGAGGGGGAGAGATGACCAGGGGCCGCATCTCTGCTCTGAGCTTGCCTGCCTGCTGGGATTGGCTGCTTATACCCTTAGGGCAGACAGGGATTGGTGGATCATGCCCCGAGGGCCTGCTGGGATTGGCTGATCCCCCCCCCCCCCTCAAGTCCTGCTGGGATTGGTTGGGCGTAAGCCTGGGGTGTCTGCTTGTCTGTGTGAGTGTGTGTGTGTGTTTGCGTGTGTGTCCAAGCAGGACGGCGATGTGCTTGAGCAGGTGACCTGGGAACAAAGGCTGGATTGAGGGGCGGGGGGGACACCTGCTGGGCCCCCTTTCCCACCCCTACCCTGGGAGATAGCTGGCCAGTTGGACGTAGCTTCCTTTGATTGTGACAGAGTAATTGGTTCACACAGATCCCATCAGAAGAGGCTGTTACCTGGGGCACCGAGGCAAGCTACTGGACCTCCATTAGACCAGCGGGGGTCACCTCGGTCCGCTCTGTAATTACCCCGCTGTCGCCCTGTGTGAAAGGGATAACTGGGAATGTGTGTGTGTGTGTGCACGGGAGTTTGCGTGTGTGTCAGTAGCGCAGCATGGATTGTATTTTTTTGGGGGGGTCCCATCTTAACATGGCGGGGCCACCAAAACAAAAAAAACAAATCAACAGTCCTTTCATTTTCGTTAGCAATCGGGAAATCTGTCGGGACATGTGAATGAGGGGACCCGGGCCCCCACTGGCCCCCTCGTGGCAATGCCACTGGTGTATGTATGCACGTGTGTGTGTGGGTGTTGGTGTGTGCGTATGCATGCGAGTTTGTGTGAACCTTTGAAGCATCCTTGTGCGTGTGTGTGAATGTCTGTGTCCGCATGCATGTGCGCGTGGGTGTACGCAACCGGCCGCGCGCGCGTACCCAAACGAGGGCCGCGTGGCGGTCCATCTTGTCACGCCGTCGCCCGCCGATCGCTCCGATGTGACCGTCCCGACCGGCAGCCCAGAGAGGTAGCCTCGCTCGCCGTGACGAGCCAGGGAGCCCTGGGGGCTAGCCCCGCCGGAGCGTCAACCCCCTTCCGAAGCGACGAGTCAGTCTGCTGCGGACGTGGACCCGTCCAGTCGACTCGTCCCGTCGCGCCCCATTGAACGTACCCGTCGCTCCCCAGGGGCCGGGAGATGAGATAATGAACAACAGAAGCCGACGCGCCTCCTCCTCCTTCTCTCTCTTCCTCTCTCTCCCACCCCCCCCCCCCTCTACCCCCTCCCCGGGGCTCCCTCTGCACCGTCCTGTCGGTGTGCTAAAGAGGCTGGCGTCTGATGCAGAGCAGGACGAGGAGGGCTTCCCTCTCCGCCCTCTCCTGTCTGTCTCCCGGGCCCGACACGTCGTTAGGGCGCGGCGCTTAGCACCGTTTACCGCGCGCACGTCACCGGCCCGTCGACCGGCACTCATCCTCTCGTTCTCATCCCCCAGACACCCCATCTGTTACTCTCAGACCCAACACTTTCAACTTCTCGGAATTTCTTCTTTTTTTTGCCAAAGCAGGATGTTTCTTGCTTTGCCGTTGCCCAATTGTGGTGGACTGAAGATTTGGCAATGTGATAAGAAAGCCATATAAGTACAAATCATTTGTATGCCTGGAAGCTCTGCTGGTGTTTGATATAAAGAACTGTTGTTGCGACAGTCCGGCCCCACTGCAAGTAGCGTTCGGCATGCGCTTTCGGTCAGAGGAAGCGATCAAACACACACACATAAACACGCACACATACACGCTCAGAAACCGAGAGCTTGACCCCGAGAGCTCACAGACATTTCTCCACTGCTAGTTTATTCCTCATGTCTAAACGCGGTGTGAAGTATTTTTCATTAAAAGAAAAATAAATGATGATTATTATTGTTTGAATGGCCCACGCTTCCCCCTGCGTGTAAGATAATCTCATTCTCCCTTCCTCTCCAGTTTCTGCTCCCCGCTCAATTTAAGTGATGTATTTCAGTTGTCAAATGACAAATGTACAGTATTTAGAAGGTCCAGTGCATGTGTGTGTGTGTGTGTGTGTGTGTGTGTGCGTGTGTGTGAAGGGGAGGGGGGTGAGTGAGGGTCTTTGTGCACGTGTGAGTGCATGTGGTGGCCCGGCAGCTCATTTGAGACCTGTTGATGGGTATGGTGCAGGGCTACAGCTAAGAGAGGACAGAGAGAACTGAGAGGGGGAGGAACATATCCAGTTAGACAGAAGCTGGGGCTGGGGCTAGGGCTGGGGCTGGGGCTGGGGCTGGGGCTAGGGCTGGGGCTGGGGCTGGGGCTGGGGCTGGGGCTGGGGCTGGGGCTGGGGCTGGGGCTGGGGCTGGGGCTGGGGCTAGGGCTAGGGCTGGGGCTGGCGCTGGGGCTGGGGCTAGGGCTAGGGCTAGGGCTAGGGCTAGGGCTAGGGCTAGGGCTAGGGCTAGGGCTAGGGCTAGGGCTAGGGCTGGGGCTAGGGCTGGGGCTAGAGCTGGGACTAGGGCTAGGGCTAGGGCTAGGGCTAGGGCTAGGGCTAGGGCTAGGGCTAGGGCTAGGGCTAGGGCTAGGGCTAGGGCTAGGGCTAGGGCTAGGGCTGGGGCTGGGGCTAGAGCTGGGGCTGGGGCTGCACAGCCCAGTTATTGTGTTGTGAAAAATGAAAAAACAATCAGCCAAACTGATCAAATGATTTCACATGCTACCGGCTTTCCCAGCCTGCCTCCCATACTCCCCCCCCACACCCGCCCCCACCTTCCCCCTCTTGGCCCCTCCCGCCCCTCCTTCCCTGCCTCCCCCCACCTCCCCCCCTTCAGTCCTCTATTCTGTGTGAAAGTGCCTGAGTTCCAGCATCAGCCATACTGAGCTCAGGTTTCCGGGCAGGTAAGTGCATCCAGACTTGTTATCTGTGATATACCGGAGGGTTAGCCACTCTCCTCCTCCGTCCCTCCCTCTCTCCCTCCATCGCTCTCTCCCTCTCTTCCTCTTTCTTGGGGTGTATCTCTCTCTCTCTCTGCCTCTCTCTCTCTGTCTCTCTCTCTCTGTGTCTCTCTAGTACTGTACAGTGAAACTCTACACTCTGCATTATAAACGCAGTGAAAAGCGGTTTGTGCAGCATCTTGTCATCGTTGGGGCCGACGGGTGCGTTTGATGTGCTCTCGGGTTCGGCCCAGGGCCTACAACACGGACGGATCAGTTACACAACAGAGTATTATTTACCCACATGGGGTTAATTGCTGAATAAAAGAATGGTTCTTTTCATTTGACCATTGTACTGCTTCCCTTCCAGCCCCTCCAACCCCAACACAGACACACACACACACACACACACACACACACAGGATAGGGAGGCTTGGCCCAGTGATAATATCTTACTCTGAAGCCAGAAAAAGAGTTTTGGCCACAGTGGAAACACTTAAGCCAGGCCCAGAGAGAGGAACTGCTCTGTGAGCTGTGGAATGGCTAGTCTGTGTAGAGTCGATCACCAAACACACACACACACACAAGGAGATGGATGTGGAGCCTGTGGGTAATACAGTGGTGTTAATAGTACATCCGTTCTTTCAACTCTGCTGTTCTAGACTCAGTTTCAGACTGCAGATCACCACCACAGGGAAGAGAAAAGGGAGAATGTGTGTGTGTGTGTGTGTGTGAGAGGGGGGGCATGAGCAGGAGACACCAAGAGAGTGAGAGAAAGAGAGAGATATTGTCATAGTTTGAGAGAGAGGGAGATAAGGGGGAAACAAAAAGAGACAGAGAAAGAAAGAGAGGGAGTCGGTGAAGGTAAAAGATAGAGACGGAGTGAGAGAGATTGAAAAAGGCTCTCAGGCGTTGACAGGTCTGTCAAGGCCTGATGAGACCCAGGACAGCAGCCTCTCTCCTCCAGCCTCTCAGCCTCTCTCCTCCAGCCTCTCAGCCTCTCTCCTCCAGCCTCTCAGCCTCTCTCCTCCAGCCTCTCTCCTCCAGCCTCTCAGCCTCTCTCCTCCAGCCTCTCAGCTTCTCTCCTCCAGCCTCTCAGCCTCTCTCCTCCAGCCTCTCTCCTCCAGCCTCTCAGCCTCTCTCCTCCAGCCTCTCAGCCTCTCTCCTCCAGCCTCTCAGCCTCTCTCCTCCAGCCTCTCAGCCTCTCTCCTCCAGCCTCTCAGCCTCTCTCCTCCAGCCTCCCAGCCTCTCTCCTCCAGCCTCCCAGTCTCTCCCCTCCTGCCTCTCTCCTCCAGCCTCTCAGCGTCTCTACTCCAGCCTCTCAGCCTCCCTCCTCCAGCCTCTCTCCTCCAGCCTCTCTCCCCCAGCCTCTGCGTCTCTACTCCAGGCTCTCAGCCTGTATCCTCCAGCCTCTCTCCTCCAGCCTCTCTCTCTCTCCGGCCTCTCTCTTCCAGCCTCTTATCAGGTTGGGGTTTTCAGTCACAAATGCGGATAGCAGGTCAGGTGCAACAAAAATAGTTTATTCTAATTTAACAAAGGTATATTCCACAGTAGGATGGTTTAGTCTAACAAAAGGTAATCCACAAGCAAAAGTACAATCCAAAAGGAAATAAGTATCCCCTTCGGGGGAGAGGCACACAACTTAATACATGAACGGAAGGCATACTCACAACAAACTTCATGACAGAGTGAAGAGGGAAGGACACCCAGTGCTTAAATAGGAAGTGTTGATCACCGCAGGTGGAGCCCAGTGTAGAAGAAGGTTAGTGCTAGGTGCTCTAGGGTGAGTGTCGCCCTCTAGAGGGCTGGCGCCCGTGTGCGGATGTGACACCTCTCTCCTCCAGCCTCTCAACCTCTCTCCTCCAACCTCTCTCCTCAAACCTCTCTCCTCCAGGCTCCCAGCCTCTCTCCTCCAGCCTCTCTCCTCAAGCCTCTCATCCTCTCTCCTCCAGCCTCTGTCCTCCAGCCTCTCAGCTTCTCTCCTCCAGCCTCTCTCCTCAAGCCTCCCAGCCTCTCTCCTCCAGCCTCTCTCCTCAAGCCTCTCTCCTCCAGGCTCCCAGCCTCTCTCCTTCAGCCTCTCAGACTCTTCCTCCAGCCTCTCTCTCTCTCCAGCCTCTCTCCTCCAGCCTTTCTCTCTCTCCAGCCTCTCTCCTTCAGCCTCTCTCTCTTTCCAGCCTCTCTCTGTCTCTCCCTCCAGCCTCTCTCCTCCAGACCATGTGCTCCAGCTGCGCTATAGGGCCCAGACAGACACCAGGCCCCTGGCCGACAACCCTGGGGGTGAAAGTACAGTACCATTCCCAAACACCGTGGACACAAACCATTAGAGGATTAGAACCAGCCCTGTTCTTCCAAAACACCCACGAAAGCACACCCAAACTCCACACAGAGACAACCCCCCCACCCCACTCGCCCCCGACACACACACCTGAACAAAGTAATTGGCTAGAGAGGCAGAGATAGGGTTCCCAGCAACCAATCTCGATCACCTATAAAAACCAACCACCAAACTTTCCCACAGCCACCCCCCCCCCCCTCCACCGCACACACACGCACACACACGCACTCACACACTGTCCCATCTCCCCCAGCTCTCCAAACAGGCTTGCATTGATTAACTCAGGAGGCTTTCTCTACCACCCACGGATTAACTATCTGGCCTTCACCACGGCAGAGCAAATGAATGGTGTGTGTGTGTGTGTGTGAGTGTGTGTGCATGCGTGTGTGTGTGTATGTGTCAGTGTGTTTGTGCCAGTTAACTGGAGGTGTTAACTCGCCACCTGTGCGCTCTGCTGTGGACACTGATTAACCAACAATGACCTTCCACATCATAAAGTCACTGGGCCACTATTGGCTTGCTAATAAACAGACTCCTTTCCTCCTCTTGTCTCCTTTTTTATCTCACAATCCTTGCCTCTTTCTCTCTCTCTCTCCCTCTCCCTCTCCCTCTCTCTCTCTCTCTCTCTCTCTCTCTCTCTCTCTCTCTCTCTCTCTCTCTCTCTCTCTCTCTCTCTCTCTCCCTCTCTTCTCTCTCTCTCTCTCTCTCTCTCTCTCTCTCTCTCTCTCTCTCTCTCTCTCTCTCTCTCTCTCTCTCTCTCTCTCACTCTGTCTCTCTCTCAGACACTCTGTCTCTCTCACTATCCCTCTTTCTTTCTCTTTGTCTCTCTCCCACTCTCTCACCTCTTTCTCCTACTCTTGACCTTTTTGTCTCTTCAACCCTCCACTAGTTTCCTCTCTTCTCCACTACTCCTCTCCTCTCCTCTGAGGACCACCTAGGGTACTTCTTCAATAAACGAGCACTAATCTAAGCAATGTATGAGCTCTTTGTGACACCCACTCAAATCTGGTTGGCAGGCAGATGACAGAATGATGACGGGCTGGTGTCAGAGTGATCAGGTGACCCTGTGTTGTCTGGCCCATCTTAGCGGGCAACAGTTGACAGGCTTTCAACAGGTAGCCAAGTCCTCCCATGATATCTCCCTGTGTGAATTACGAGAGGAGGGGAGAGCGGAGGGGAGTGGAGGTGGGTGGAGGAGAGGGGAGCACTAGAGAGAAGTGGAGAGGATAGGACATGAGAGGAGAGAGAGGATAGGACAGGAGAGGAGAGAGAGGATAGGACAGGAGAGGAGAGCAGAGCAGAGCAGAGCACAGCAGAGGAGAGGCCAGGGTGGGCTAATGGGCCCTAATGTGAGGATGTATTTATTTCATCCACTGGCCCAGGTAATTGGCCATCTTTCAGTTTGGCCCGGCCGGGTGCGCCGAGAGACGGATGGCGGCCCTGACGAAAGGCCAGGCGGCTTCCTCTCCGAGCGCCCTCCCCCTCCGAGGGGACGACGGCTGTCACGGCCTCCACTGACGGATCAGCTGTGGGGCCTGTGCTCCGGCCCCGGCCCTGCCCCAACACCGCCACACACCACGGGGGGTGGGGGTGCTGGGGGGGGTGGGGTGGGGGAGAGAGGCACGGAGACAAACTAGACAGCTATTAGTAGCCCGCAGCTTACCTCTCTGAGCCTGAAACACGAGCCCCTCGGCGCGGATCGTAACGTCGGACTGGACCCTTCCCGGGTCCATGCAGCTGTGGAGGTATGGCGGAGCGCCTATCAAACCCCGTTAGCAGCTCTCCTTAATGAGGCTAGCCTTGGGAGAGGACCACGGAGAAGAAAAACACAATCTTGAAGCCTTGATGAAAATCGATGCCGTGGTCAGGTCCTGACATGAAGCCCAGTGTTTCTGCACTGAAGGGATTGACGTATCAGAAACTGGGTTTTGGAAACCTTTCCAGAGTTGTTAGCGTACAGTGTCGTGTATCTCTGTGTCTGATTCGAAGCGGGAGTTTATTGGACGGGAGGCATGTGTGTGTGTGGTTGAAATGCGGTTCCACAACCCTGAGCCAGGTTGAAGCGGAGGAAACAGCGTGCTAGTGCTAGGTCTCAGGTGATAGGATTCGGCTCGGATTGAGTGCATGTGTGTGTGTGCCTGTGTGTGTGGGGGGGAGGCAGTGGGTGGGGGGGTGGAGGCTATGTGCCATTGTGTGTCTGTGTGCGTGTGTAGGGGGAGAGTTCTAATTTCGGGAAAACAGGTAACCTTGTCGTCCAACTTTGCCCACCCCTATTCCGGAGAATTGGCATGGCCCGATCCCTTTCAGGTGGACCCAACCATCACAGAGGAAGGGGTGGGGCTGGCATTGATATTACAGCTGGAAAGAGGTCTTGGCCACCTAAGCCTTACAACTAAATAAATGCAATTTTATGCACTTCCATAAATCTAATCAAACAGTCTCTTTTCTGGTGTTATTCCACTGGGTTCCCTGGGGTTCCACTCAGCCATACCCTGAACCCAGATCCTGAACAGCTGCATGGTCAGGACCCAGAACCTGAAACTTGACTGGACCTTCAGAATGTAGGCAGCTGAATGATAGTTGAGGCAATAAGCAGGAGGCCCCATGTATCAACAAGCGCCCCCATCAACAACCCCTCTCCTCCTTGTCCTCCTCTTCCATTCTACCTCCTCCTCCTCCTCACCACCTCTTAAACCCTTCGCTTCCTACCCCCTCCCCTAATCCCCTCCCTTCGCCCCCCCCTTTTTCCTCCTCCTCCTCCCTCTTCTCCTCCTCTCCTCCTCCTCCCTCCTCCTCCGTTCCTCTGCTCCTGCTCCTCCCTCTCTCTCACCACCTTCTGCCTCTCCTCCTACTCTTCCAGTTCGCTCTCCCTGTAATCCTCCTCCCTTCCCTTCTCCTCTCCACTCCTCCTTCTTCCACTTTCTGCTCCTCCTCCCCCTCCTCCCCCTTTTCCTCCCCCTCCTCCTCCTCCTGCTCCTGCACCTCCTCCAGTGCTGCCAGAGGGGCTGCCTCAGACTCTGCAGTGGGCCAGGGGATATTAGTCCAGACAGGCATTAGTGTTGATTACTCACTGGCCATTAGATTGCTTTCACTGCGGTGGCTAAGCCTCCTGCATCATGAGATCGCTTGGCTGACTTGCAAGATTAGAGAGCACTGCTTCACACAAATCCCCCTCCCCTCCCACCCCCCTACATCCCCCCTACATCCCCCCGCCACCCCCCCCCCCCTCCCCTCCCCTCCCCCCCACGCTCGCTCCCCCTCACTCCCCGCCCGCCCCTGCCCGTTCCCTAGCAGCCTGTCCCTTCAACCTCTCTCCCTCGCTCTCTCTCTCCGTCCATCCATCCCTCACTTTCCTTCTTCGTCACTTTCCAACTCAACCCTTCATGCCCGCACACCTCCCCCACTCTTTCCCTCCACGCTCCCCATTTTTTTTGTCATTTGCTTTCACAATGCTCTCCTTCCCTTTATGCCCCCCCCTCCCCCCCTCCCCGACCAGAACACTCTTTATGGAGGTTCTGCATGCTTAACGGACCACAAGACTTCGTTGATTTTAGGGTTAGTTCAGAGGTCAGTTCAGAGAGACACAATTTAGCCAGCAATTTTAGTTTTTCAGATGTAAACGTTCACCTTCGGTCAAGTACAACTTGCAGGCATGTTATTGTGTTGTAGATGGATGTACAGTAGATGGTTGCGGATAAGTAGACAGAAAGTATAGCCGGGAGAACCCAACAATTAGATATTGATGTTAATGAAACAGGGTTTGCTTTACTTGCCTATACCAGTGAAGGGAACCAGGATGAATGAGGTGAGGCAAAAATGCCTGAATACACACACACACACATCCTCACACACTTACACACACAGGGGACATGTTTATGAGTGGTCTGTACACACATGCAGCTATGTTGACTGTTTTGTTCTTTTAAAAAGGCACATCACTCTCTCCGGACAGCTGCATAATAAAGGCCTGTCATAAACTCACACACACACACACGCACACACACACACACTGGCATGTGTGCATTTGGGATGGAATGGCTGAGGTTTGTCTCAGAGCGACCACCTGAGAATGCCTGCCGACTCCGGCGCCCTTCTCCCCTCACGCAGCCACACAAACATCCTCCCCGTCAATAACACACGCCTCGTTCAGGCGTGCTCAGTGTAGCTCAGTGGCAGAGTGGGGGACAGCACAATGAAAGGTTGCAGGTTCAAATCCCCCCGTGTGCCGCCGTGATGGAGATAAAAGCGTGATGAAAGGGTCTGCTCAATAAATGCAGCATTATGACTGTGACATGAACAACCATAGCCCTGGCATCCCCCCGGTCTTTCCAAACTATCTGGCTTCGCAGCAATCACACACATACACACACCTCACACCCCCCCCCCCCCCCATGCTGTTTGCCTCCTGTAGTCATGAGGCCTGGGGGCACCAGGAGGGGGTGGCTGAGAGGACAGGGGGCAGGAAAGGGGCAATGGCAGTCCCATGGAGGGAAGGTTTGGGGGGGTGGGGAGGTAAGTAGGGGGGGGGGGGGGGGGGGGTGCAGGGGTGAGGGGGGGGGGAATGTGAAACAAGCTCCCTGACATCTCAGTGTGGTGGATTACAGCTCACAAGCTGTTCCCCTGATCAACCAATCAACCACTCCAACCGAATCCACATCCTTCGACCATCCTCTTCTCCCTTCTCCTCTCCTCCTCCACCCTCCTCTCCTCCACCCCCCTCTCCTCCCGTCCTGCGGCCTCCCTCTCTCTCACGCTCTTCTCTGCTACTCCGCCCTCCTGGGCCTCCCTCTCTCCTGCACTTTCCTCCATCCCACAGGGAAGGTCACAAAGAGGAGGCGGAGGGTGAAAGAGCAAGGAGCAGGAGAGAGAGGAGTCTGGTGGTGAAGGACAGAAACCGGGGGAAAAAGACATGGCGTGTCCGGTGATTCTCAGAGAAAGCCAAAAAGGACCTTTTGCTAATGGTGGTTCTCTATTCAAGGTTCTTTTCACGACAGCACATGGCCGGACGTCCTCTGGTTTACAAAGAAATACAGCCAGACGAGATGTGCCGTGAATTTCCTTGTGTGTGGTTCCACACATGCGTACAGTATCCGGACGGACGTGCTAAACGGTCTGTCAGCATAGCGTCTGCGACACAGACGCAAACACACACGCGCTTGTACGGGGAACATGGAAGGAGATAGAGGGCGACGGCGAGACAGAAGGAGGGGGAGACAAAGAGCGAGAGACGGAGTGCGGTTGTTCGTGGTCACAGCCAGCTCATTCCAGACATTCCGGAGCGAGGCAAACGCAAGTCCCGCCCCCCCCCAACCCATCCCACCCCACCACCCCCCTCCCGGAGTCGTTAGTTCTGATTGACAGCTCTCCCTACCATTAGGCGGTATTATGGCACTGACCCCTGACCCCGCACCTAACACCGTGTTCCAGCATCCTGGGACGCTAGGCTTTAATCACCATGGGAACGTTGACAGTGGATCCTGCCGTGCAGATGATCTGACCAATCACAGATCCCTCTCTTTCCTTCCATCCATTCGTTCATCCATCCATCCCTCCCACCCTCCACTCAGTCCTCCTGAAACGGCCTAAAGGTGGAGTGTAGCTGAAGGGTGGAGAGGCTTTGGGGAGCGCAACCACACCCCTCCCCACCCCTCCAAAGAGGACAGACTTCAGGGATCCGTCTAGCACGGCTGGCAACATGAATAAGCACATTATAAGCACATGTGTCCAGGGTCATGGGACTCTGGTTACAGCAACACCTTGTTGAGAGTGTAACCCCAACACCAGCCCCCCCCCCCCCCCTCCGCCGCACGCCACACCTCCGCTCCCGCCCTCAGCGCTGTAACAAACGGGCCGTGGAGATGACCTGCACATGGCTGGGGCATGGTCAAAGCAAGGCCAACGCATGTGTAGGTGTGTGATTGCGCATATGAGTGTGTGTGTCCGTATGTGTGTGTGTGTGTGTGCGTTGGTGTGTGTGCAGAAATGAGGAACACCTGAGGTAAATTAACTTTGCTACAGGATGAACTGTGACCCCCCCACATTGAGCAGCTGGTGTGAACCAGGGGTTAACAACACGACCACCAACCCCCCCCCCCCTCCCACCACACACACACGTATACACACACCTTCACCCTAGCCCAAACCTGGGAAGATGGAGTTGGTGAGGGCTGGATAGCACATGAGGCATGGAGGTGGGGGCAGGAAGAGGGGGGCGTAAAACACACCTGCAACACACAGTGAAGAGGGTAGAGTAGAGAAGAGAAGACAAGAGAAAAGGAGAGGAGGGAAGAGTAGAGTATAGTAGAGGAGAAGAGAGTAGAGTAGAGGAGAGGAGAGGAGAGGA